>NC_088636.1:458948-489914 GCF_036013475.1 Columba livia | reverse complement strand
GTCACTTGGGGGTCAATGGGGACATTGGGGGTCACAGGGGTCACTTGGGGGTCACGGGGGGCACTTGGGGGTCAATGGGGACACTTGGGGGTCAATGGGGACATTGGGGACACTTGGGGTCAATGGGGACACTTGGGGGTCAATGGGGACACTTGGGGGTCACAGGGGTCACTTGGGGGTCACGGGGGGCACTTGGGGGTCAATGGGGACACTTGGGGGTCAATGGGGTCACTTGGGGGTCAATGGGGAGATTGGGGTCAATGGGGACATTTGGGACACTTGGGGGTCAATGGGGTCACTTGGGGGTCACGGGGGCACTTGGGGGTCAATGGGGACATTGGGGACACTTGGAGGTCAATGGGGTCACTTGGGGGTCAATGGGGACACTTGGGGGTCAATGGGGTCACTTGGGGGTCAATGGGGACATTGGGGTCACTTGGGGGTCAATGGGGACACTTGGGGGTCAATGGGGTCATTTGGGGGTCAATGGGGACAATGGGGTCACAGGAGTCACTTGGGGGTCACAGGGGTCACTTGGGGGTCACTTGGGGGTCACTGACCTCTGCAGGGGGTCACGATGACAAAACTGGATCCGGGGGCGGGCCTGGGGGGTGTGTGGGGGGGGAGGGGCCAGTTGGGGGTCAGGCCCCGCCCCCCCCCCAGCCCCATAGAAGGGACCCAGGAGTTCGGGACCCATAAGTGCTGCCCCCCCCCCCCCCCCAACTCACTTGTCAGCGGCGTCCAGTGGGGGGAGGGGACCTGTGGGGAGACCCATAAGTGACCCCCCCAGCCCCATAAGTGCCCCATAGAGACCCCCATGTGCCCCATAGCGCCCCCCAAGTGCCCCATAGTGACCCCCAAGTGCCCCATAGCACCCCCCCAGTGCCCCATAGTGACCCCCCCAGTGCCCCATAGCGCCCCCAAGTGCCCCATAGCGCCCCCCAGTGCCCCATAGTGACCCCCAAGTGCCCCATAGCGCCCCCCCAGTGCCCCATAGCGCCCCCCAGTGCCCCATAGCGCCCCCCAAGTGCCCCATAGCGACCCCCAAGTGCCCCATAGCACCCCCCGAGTGCCCCATAGCGCCCCCCAAGTGCCCCATAGCGCCCCCCAAGTGCCCCATAGCGACCCCCAAGTGCCCCATAGCGCCCCCCAGTGCCCCATAGCGCCCCCCCAGTGCCCCATAGTGACACCCAAGTGCTCCACAGTGCCCCCCAGTGCCCCATAGCGCCCCCCAAGTGCCCCATAGTGACCCCCAAGTGCCCCATAGCACCCCCCCAGTGCCCCATAGCGCCCCCCCCAGTGCCCCATAGCGCCCCCCCCAGTGCCCCATAGTGACACCCAAGTGCTCCACAGTGCCCCCCAGTGCCCCATAGCGCCCCCCAAGTGCCCCATAGTGACCCCCAAGTGCCCCATAGCACCCCCCCAGTGCCCCATAGCGCCCCCCCAGTGCCCCATAGCGCCCCCCAAGTGCCCCATAGTGACCCCCCAGTGCCCCATAGCGCCCCCCCAGTGCCCCACATTGACCCCCCAGTGCCCCATAGCGCCCCCCCAGTGCCCCATAGCGCCCTCCAAGTGCCCCATAGCGCCCCCCAGTGCCCCATAGTGCCCCCCAAGTGCCCCATAGCGCCCCCCAAGTGCCCCATAGTGACCCCCAAGTGCCCCATAGCGCCCCCCAGTGCCCCATAGTGCCCCCCAAGTGCCCCATAGCGCCCCCCAGTGCCCCATAGCGCCCCCCAAGTGCCCCATAGTGACCCCCCAGTGCCCCATAGCGCCCCCCAGTGCCCCATAGTGACCCCCCAGTGCCCCATAGCGCCCCCCAAGTGCCCCATAGCGCCCCCCCAGTGCCCCACATTGACCCCCCAGTGCCCCATAGCGCCCCCCAGTGCCCCATAGCGCCCCCCAAGTGCCCCATAGTGACCCCCCAGTGCCCCATAGCGCCCCCCAGTGCCCCATAGTGACCCCCCAGTGCCCCATAGCGCCCCCCAGTGCCCCATAGCGACCCCCATGTGCCCCATAGCGCCCCCCAAGTGCCCCATAGCGCCCCCCCAGTGCCCCACATTGACCCCCCAGTGCCCCATAGCGCCCCCCCAGTGCCCCATAGCGCCCCCCCCAAGTGCCCCATAGCGCCCCCCAGTGCCCCATAGTGCCCCCCAAGTGCCCCATAGCGCCCCCCAAGTGCCCCATAGTGACCCCCAAGTGCCCCATAGTGACCCCCAAGTGCCCCATAGCGCCCCCCAGTGCCCCATAGTGCCCCCCAAGTGCCCCATAGCGCCCCCCAGTGCCCCATAGCGCCCCCCAAGTGCCCCATAGTGACCCCCCAGTGCCCCATAGCGCCCCCCAGTGCCCCATAGTGACCCCCCAGTGCCCCATAGCGCCCCCCAGTGCCCCATAGCGACCCCCATGTGCCCCATAGCGACCCCCAAGTGCCCCATAGCGACCCCCATGTGCCCCATAGCGACCCCCAAGTGCCCCATAGTGACCCCCATGTGCCCCATAGTGACCCCCAAGTGCCCCATAGCGCCCCCCAAGTGCCCCATAGCGCCCCCCAAGTGCCCCATAGTGACCCCCCAGTGCCCCATAGCGCCCCCCAGTGCCCCATAGTGACCCCCCAGTGCCCCATAGCGCCCCCCAGTGCCCCATAGCGACCCCCATGTGCCCCATAGCGACCCCCAAGTGCCCCATAGTGACCCCCATGTGCCCCATAGTGACCCCCCAGTGCCCCATAGTGCCCCCCAGTGCCCCATAGTGACCCCCAGTGCCCCATAGTGACCCCCAAGTGCCCCATAGCACCCCCCCAGTGCCCCATAGTGACCCCCCAGTGCCCCATAGTGCCCCCCAGTGCCCCATAGTGACCCCCAGTGCCCCATAGTGACCCCCAAGTGCCCCATAGCGCCCCCCAGTGCCCCATAGCGCCCCCCCAGTGCCCCATAGCGCCCCCCCAGTGCCCCATAGCGCCCCCCCAGTGCCCCATAGCGCCCCCCAACTCACGGCGCCGGCACCGGGTGCACAGGCCGAGCAGCAACAGGAGGGTCGGGGGCAGCAGGATCAGGCCCCACAACCCGCTATGGGGCCCGGGACCCTCCATGGGGCTGGGGGGGAGGGGGGTCAGCCGTGGGGCCCCGGACGCCTGGGTCCCCCCCTCATCCCGCCCCACAGGATCCGGTAACGGCGGCCCTGGGGGGGGGGGTGGGGGGGTCTGACCCATAAGTTGGGGGGCACAGAAGTACAGTGGTTGCTGCCCCATAAGTTGGGGGTCTGGGAAGCCCATAACCGAGGGACCCAGGCGTCCGGGAGCTCCATAAGTAGAGGACCCAGGCGTCCGGGCCCCACATTTCGCCCCCCCAAAAGCCACCTAAGGGAGGGACCCAGGCGTCCGGGCCCCACATCTCTTCCCCCAAATACCACCTAAAGGAGGGACCCAGGCGTCCGGGAGGGACCCAGGCGTCCGGGCCCCACATCACCTCCCCAAATGCCAACTAAGAGAGGGACCCAGGTGTCCGGGAGGGACCCAGGCATCCGGGAGCTCTATAAGTAGAGGACCCAGGCGTCCGGGCCCCACATCTCCCCCCCACATACCAACCTAAAGGAGGGACCCAGGCGTCCGGGAGGGACCCAGGTGTCCGGGCTCCACATCACCCCCCCAAATGTCACACCCAGGGAGGGACCCAGGCGTCCGGGAGCTCTATAAGTAGAGGACCCAGGCGTCCGGGCCCCACATCACCCCCCCAAATGCCAACTAAGAGAGGGACCCAGGTGTCCGGGAGGGACCCAGGCATCCGGGAGCTCTGTAAGTAGAGGACCCAGGCATCCGGGCCCCACATCTCCCCCCCCAAAATGCCACCTAAGGGAGGGACCCAGGCATCCGGGAGGGACCCAGGTGTCCGGGCTCCACATCACCCCCCCAAATGCCACCTAAAGGAGGGACCCAGGCGTCCGGGAGGGACCCAGGCGTCCGGGCCCTACATCACCCCCCCAAATGTCACACCCAGGGAGGGACCCAGGCGTCCGGGCCCCACATTTCCCCCCCCAGATGCCACCTAAGAGAGGGACCCAGGCGTCCGGGAGCTCTATAAGTAGAGGACCCAGGCGTCCGGGCCCCACATCTCCCCCCCACATACCACCTAAAGGAGGGACCCAGGCATCCGGGCCCCACATCCCCCCCCATCCCACCGGTACCTTCTCCCGGCGCCGTCACCTCCGGGTCCCCGAGCTCACGTGGGGGGAGGGGACACCCCCCCCTCCCCTCCCCTCCCCCACCCCCAGGAAGCTGCGGGCGCCGTGGGGCAGGAAACGTGTGGGGCAGGAAACGTGTGGGGCAGGAAACGTGTGGGGCGGAGCTGTGGGGGGAGGGAGGAGACAGAGCAGCCGGAGACGGGATTGGGGGGCGAAGGGGGTTTTATTATGGGGGGTGGGGGGCGGGGGGGGCACTTGTGGGGCGGCGTCACTTGTGGGTCAGGCCAGCACGTGGGCCACGGGCACCTTGGTGGGGCGGCCGCCGTGGGGCACGACGAGGTCACCGGGGTCGGCGTCGTCGTCATCGGGGGGGAGGCCTGGGGTGGTTAATTAGGGGGTAATTAATCAATGGGGGCGATGGGGGTGATGGGGTCAATGGGGACAATGGGGTCAATGGGGTCAATGGGGTCAATGGGGTCAATGGGGTCAATGGGGACAATGGGGTCAATGGGTCAATGGGATCAATGGATCAATGGGGTCAATGGGTCGATGGGGTCAATGGGGTCAATGGAGTCAATGGGTCAAGGGGTCAATGGATCAATGGGTCAATGGGTCAATGGGGTCAATGGGGTCAATGGGGTCAATGGGTCAATGGGGTCAAGGGGTCAATGGGGACAATGGGGACAATGGGAGCAACGGGGACAATTGGATCAATGGGTCAATGGATCAATGGGGTCAATGGGGTCAATGGGGTCAATGGAGTCAATGGGATCAATGGGTCAAGGGGTCAATGGATCAATGGGTCAATGGGTCAATGGGATCAATGGGTCAATGGGGTCAATGGGTCAATGGATCAATGGGGTCAATGGGTCAATGGGGTCAACGGGGACAATGGGATCAATGGGCCAATGGATCAATGGGGTCAATGGATCAATGGATCAATGGGAGTCAATGGGGGTTAATGGGTCAATGGGATCAAGGGGTCAATGGATCAATGGGGTCAATGGGTCAATGGGGTCAATGGGGTCAATGGGGTCAATGGGTCAATGGGATCAAGGGGTCAATGGATCAATGGGGTCAATGGGTCAATGGGGTCAATGGGGTCAATGGGTCAATGGGGTCAATGGATCAATGGGGTCAATGGGTCAATGGGGTCAATGGGTCAATGGGTCAATGGGTCAATGGGATCAAGGGGTCAATGGATCAATGGGGTCAATGGGTCAATGGATCAATGGGGTCAATGGGTCGATGGGGTCAATGGGGTCAATGGGGTCAATGGGATCAATGGGGTCAATGGATCAATGGATCAATGGGGTCAATGGGGTCAATGGGGTCAATGGGATCAATGGGTCAATGGGGTCAATGGGATCAATGGGATCAATGGATCAATGGGTCAATGGGATCAATGGGTCAATGGATCAATGGGGTCAATGGGTCAATGGGCCAATGAGGTCAATGGGTCAATGGGTCAATGGATCAGTGGGGTCAATGGATCAATGGGGTCAATGGGTCAATGGGTCAATGGGCCAATGAGGTCAATGGATCAATGGGGTCAATGGATCAATGGGGTCAATGGGATCAATGGGTCAATGGGGGTCAATGGGGGTCAATGGGATCAATGGGTCAATGGGGTCAATGGATCAATGGGGTCAATGGGGTCAATGGGTCAATGGAGGTCAAAGGGGTCAATGGGGACAATTGGATCAATGGGTCAATGGGTCAATGGGTCAATGGGTCAATGGGGTCAATGGGGTCAATGGGTCAATGGGGTCAATGGGTCAATGGGGTCAATGGGGTCAATGGGATCAATGGGTCAATGGGGGTCAATGGGGTCAATGGGTCAATGGGGGTCAATGGGGGGGTGGTCACGTGCCCCCGCCCTCACCTCGCGCCTCCCGCAGCGCCCGCGCGCGGTCCCGCGGCAGCGAGAGGGCGGAGCCCAGGAAGGCCCCGCCCCCCAGCGCGGCCACGAAGGGGCAGAGCAGCAGCGCGCGGCCCAGCGCCTGCGCCGAACGCCGCCACGAGGGGGCGGGGCCGCGCAGCGCGTCGCTCAGCTGCCGGCAGAGGGGCGGGGTCACGGCGGCGCCGACCAATCGCAGCGCCCCAGGGCCGCCCCCAGCCTCCCGGTGCCCCCCAGTCCATCCCAGTTCAGCCCAGTGACCCCAGTTCATCCCAGTCCATCCCAGTCCCCCCAGTCCCTCCCAGTCCATCCCAGTTCATCCCAGTTCATCCCAGTTCATCCCAGTGACTCCCCAGTTCATCCCAGTCCCTCCCAGTTCCCTCCCAATCCATCCCAGTCCCTCCCAGTCCCTCCCAGTCCATCCCAGTGAACCCCCCAGTCCATCCCAGTCCATCCCAGTTCATCCCAGTGACCCCAGTTCATCCCAGTTCATCCCAGTTCCATCCCGGTGCCCCCCAGTCCCTCACAGTTCAGCCCAGTGACCCCCCAGTTCATCCCAGTCCCCCCCAGTCCCCCCAGTCCGTCCCAGTGACCCCAGTTCATCCAAGTCCCTCCCAGTCCATCCCAGTCCCTCCCAGTCCATCCCAGTTCCTCCCAGTCATTCCCAGTTACCCCCCAATCCCATCCCAGTCCCCCCAATCCCCTCCCAGTCCCCCCCAGTCCCCCCAGTCCATCCCAGTCCCTCCCAGTCCCCCAGCCCCCAGTCCCCCCAGTCCATCCCAGTGACTCCCCAGTCCATCCCAGTCCATCCCAATGACCCCCCAGTCCCCCCAGTCCCCCCAGTCCCCCCCAGTCCCTCCCAGTCCCTCCCAGTCCCCCCAGTCCATCCCAGTCATTCCCAGTTACCCCCCAATCCCCTCCCAGTCCCTCCAGTCCCCCCAGTCCCCCCCCAGTCCCCCAGTCCCCCCAGTCCCTCCCAGTCCCCCCAGTCCCTCCCAGTCCCCCCAGTCCCCCAGTCCCCCAGTCCCATCCCAGTCCCTCCCAGTTCCCTCCCAGTCCATCCCAGTTCCTCCCAGTCATTCCCAGTTACCCCCCAATCCCCTCCCAGTCCCCCCCAGTCCCCCCAGTCCATCCCAGTGACTCCCCAGTGCCTCCCAGTCCATCCCAATGACCTCCCAGTCCCTCCCAGTCCCCCCAGTCCCCCCCAGTCCCCCAGCCCCCATTCCCAGTCCGTACCAGTCCCAGCAGGTAGGGGCTGCCCGCGTCCCCCAGCAGATGCGCCGCCCCCACCTGCAGCGCCGAGGCCGTCGAGCGGCGCCACGGGGGCACCACGCCCTGCGGCACCGGAGCCCTCACCACGGGCCCCCATGTCCCCCCAGGGCCCCCCATGGCCCCCCAGGGCCCCCCAATGTCCCCCATGGCCCCCCAGGGTCCCCCATGGCCCCCCAGGGTCCCCCATGGCCCCCCAATGTCCCCCCATTGCCCCCCAATGTCCCCCCATTGCCCCCCAGGGTCCCCCATTGCCCCCCATGGCCCCCCATTACCCCCCAGGGTCCCCCAAGGGTCCCCATTGCCCCCCAGTGCCCCCATTGCCCCCACGGCCCCCCATTGCCCCCCAGGGTCCCCCCAGGGCCCCCCAGGGCCCCCCATGGCCCCCCATTGCCCCCCATGGCCCCCAATGTCCCCCCATTGCCCCCCAATGTCCCCCCATTGCCCCCCAATGTCCCCCCATGGCCCCCCAGGGTCCCCCATTGCCCCCCAATGTCCCCCCATTGCCCCCCAATGTCCCCCCATGGCCCCCCAGGGTCCCCCATTGCCCCCCAATGTCCCCCCATGGCCCCCCATTGCCCCCCAATGTCCCCCCATTAACCCCCCAGGGTCCCCCAAGGGTCCCCATTAACACCCAAGGTCCCCATGGCCCCCCATTACCCCCCAGGGCCCCCCAAGGGTCCCCATTGCCCCCCAGGGTCCCCCCATGGCCCCCCATTACCCCCCAGGGTCCCCCAAGGGTCCCCATTGCCCCCCATTGCCCCCATTGTCCCCATGGACCCCATGGCCCCCATTGCCCCCCATTACCCCACAGGGTCCCCATTACCCCCCAGTGTCCCCATTACCCCCCAGTGTCCCCAATGTCCCCCCATTACCCCCCAGGGTTCCCCCAGGGTCCCATTACCCCCCCCAGTGTCCCCAATGTCCCCCCATTGCCCCCCATTGCCCCCACGGCCCCCCATTGCCCCCCATTGCCCCCCACGGCCCCCCGTTACCCCCCATGGCCCCCCACGGCCCCCAGGGCCCCCCGTTACCCCCCAGGGTCCCCCCAGGGTCCCCATTAACACCCAGTGTCCCCAATGTCCCCCATTACCCCCCATTACCCCCCAGTGTCCCCAGTGTCCCCCCATTAACACCCAGGGTCCCCCCATTGTCCCCATTGTCCCCATTGTCCCCATTGTCCCCATCGCCCCCACTGTCCCCAATGTCCCCATTGTCCCCTTGTCCCCATTGTCCCCATTGTCCCCAATGTCCCCAATGTCCGCACTGTCCCCAATGTCCCCATTGTCCCCACTGTCCCCATTGTCCCCATTGTCCCCATTGTCCCCAATGTCCCCAATGTCCCCATCACCCCCAATGTCCCCAATGTCCCCATCGCCCCCACTGTCCCCAATGTCCCCATTGCCCCCAATGTCCCATTGTCCCCAATGTACCCATTGTCCCCACTGTCCCCAATGTCCCCAATGTCCCCATCGCCCCCATTGTCCCATTGTCCCCATTGTCCCCATTGTCCCCACTGTCCCCACTGTCCCCATTGTCCCCATTGTCCCCATTGTCCCCATTGTCCCACCAGCAGGATATCGGCCACCAGGGCCCAGTTCAGGGACAGCAGCGTCTCCCCCACGAAGATGAAAACCTGCGGACAGGGCACACGGGGTCACGGGGTCACACGGGGTCACACGGGGTCACGGGGTCACACGGGGTCACCAGGGTCACGGGGGTCACGGGGGTCACGGGGGTCACATGGGTCACCATGTCCCCGTGACCCCATCGTCCCCCATTGTCCCCTATACCCCGTGACCTCCAATGACCCCATAACCCCCCATAACCCACATAACCCTATGACCCCCAATGACACCCCACAACCCCAGAACCACATGACCCCTATAACCTTATGACCCCCATAACCCCAATACCCCCCCCACCCACCCCCCATATCCCCATAACCCCCCATAACCCCCATAACCCTATGACCCCCATAACCCCCCATAACCCTATAACCCCCATACCCCCCCCACCCCCATAACCCCCATAACCCCAATACCCCCCCCACCCCCATGACCCCCATGACCCCCCCACCCCCATAACCCCATAACCCCAATACCCCCCCCACCCCCATGACCCCTATGACCCCCCCACCCCCATAACCCCCATGACCCCAATACCCCCCCCCACCCCCATAACCCCCATGACCCCCCCACCCCCATGACCCCAATACCCCCCCACCCCCATGACCCCCATGACCCCCCCACCCCCATAACCCCCATAACCCCAATACCCCCCCCACCCCCATAACCCCCATGACCCCCCCACCCCCATGACCCCCATGATTCCCCACCCCCATGACCCCCCCCACCCCCATGACCCCCATGACCCCCCCACCCCCATGACCCCCATGACCCCAATACCCCCCCCACCCCCATGACCCCCATGACCCCCATGACCCCCCCACCCCCATAACCCCCATAACCCCCATGACCCCCACCCCCATAACCCCAATACCCCCCCCACCCCCATGACCCCCCCACCCCCATAACCCCCATAACCCCCCCCCACCCCCATGACCCCCCACCCCCATGACCCCCCCCCACCCCCATAACCCCCAATACCCCCCGATCCCCATGACCCCCGTGACCCCCCCCATGACCCCCCCCCCCCGCCCCCCCCAACTCACGTATGTGGCAGGGGGGCAGGGCTGGGCGCACAGCAGCGCCAGCAGCAGGCAGGGGGCGGCCCCCAGCACCCCTCCCCCGCACAGCAGCGGGTCCCCCCGGGGGGTCAGGGGGCGGAGCCAGCGGGACAGCCCCGCCCCCAGCCCCACCCCCAGCACCCCCGACACGCACGTCAGCAGCCCGAACAGCAGGCTGGGGGCAGAGGGCAAAGGTCAGGGGGTCAGAGGGGTCGGGGGGGGGGTTAATAGAGGTCAGGGGGGTCATATGGGGTCATAGGGGTTGGGGGAAGGGGGGTTAGGGGGGGTTATGGGGTCATGGGGTCATAGGTCACCCCATTGTCCCCATTGTCCCATTGACCTCATTGATCCCATTGATCCCATTGTCCCCATTGTCCCATTATCCCAATTATCCCCATTGTCCCATTGTCCCCATTATCCCATTGATCCCATTAACCCCATTGTCCCCATTGTCCCCATTGTCCCCATTGTCCCCCACTGATCCCACTGTCCCCACTGACCCCAATGTCCCCATTGTTCCCAATACCCCCATTGTCCCCATTATCCCCATTATCCCATTGTCCCCATTGAACCCATTGTTCCATTATCCCATCACCCCCATTATCCCATTGTCCCCATTGATCCCATTAACCCCATTGTCCCCATCACCCCCATTGATCCCATTGTCCCCATCACCCCCATTGATCCCATTAACCCCATTGTCCCCATCACCCCCATTGATCCCATTGTCCCCATCACCCCCATTGATCCCATCACTCCCATCACCCCCATTACCCCATCACCCCCATTGTCCCCACTGTCCCCCGCCGTCACCTCTCGTCGCCGTGGCAGCGCGGTCCCTGGTGACACGGGGGCAGGTCCCCGGCGGCCACGCGGCAGCGCTGCAGGAACGCGGGGGCCCAGAGCGCCAGCGCCCCGGTCACAAAGGCCACGGCCGTGAAGCCCAACGAGGACAGCACCAGCGTGCGGCTGCGGACACGGGGACACCCGTCACAGCCCTGGGGACACCCCATCACACCCCTGGGGACACCCCATCACACCCCTGGGGACACCCCATCACACCCCTGGGGACACCCCATCATACCCTCCAGGACACCAGCTGAACCCTGGGAATGCAAGGTCTACCCCAGGGAGACTAGATCTACCCATCGGGACACCAGGTCTACCCGTAGGGATACCAGATCTACCCACAGGGATACCCGGTGTACCTATAGGGACACCCCCGGTCACAAAGGCCATGGCCATGAAGCCCGAGGACAGCACCAGCGTGCGGCTGCGGACACGGGGACACCCGTCACAGCCCTGGGGACACCCCCATCACAGCCCTGGGGACACCCCATCACACCCCTGGGGACACCCCATCATACCCCCCGAGACAACAGCTGAACCCTGGGAATGCAAGGTCTACCCCAGGGAGACTAGATCTGCCCATGGGGACACCAGGTCTACCCAAAGGGATACCTTCCTATAGGGACACCCCCGGCCCTATGAGGACAGCACCAGCATGTGGCTGCGGACACGGGGACACCCGTCACAGCCCTGGGGACACCCCATCACACCCCCATGGAATGTGGGGACACCCCTGGGAACACCAGCTAAACCATGGGGACACCAGGTCTACCCACAGGGTGACCAGGTCAACCCATAGGGACAGCAGACCTACCCATGGGGAGACCAGGTCAACACCTCCCCCCAACACGCGCCCCCATATCCCCCCATGTCCCTATGTCCCCTCATATCCCCAGATCCCCGCAATGTCCCCAATGTCCCCATGTCCCCCCATACCCCCCATGTCCCCCAATGTCCCCACATCCCCCAATGTCCCCATTGTCCCCATGTCCCCAATCGCCCCTTATCCCCCCATATCCCCATTGTCCACAATGTCCTCATTGCCCCCATGTCCCCCAATGTCCCCATGTCCCCCTATCTCCCCCCCATCCCCCAATGTCCCCATGTCCCACAATGCCCCCATGTCCCCCAATGTCCCCATATCCCCCATTGTCCCCATGTCCCCAATCCCCCCATATCCCCCCATGTCCCATTGTCCACAATGTCCTCATTGCCCCCAATGTCCCCATGTCCCCCAATGTCCCCATATCCCCTTTGTCCCAATGTCCCCATGTCCCCCATTGTCCCCATGTCCCCCTATCTCACCCCATCCCCCCAATGTCCCCCAATGTCCCCATGTCCCCCATTGTCCCCCTATCCCCATATCCCCCAATGTCCCCATATCCCCATGTCCCCCTATGTCCCCAATGTCCCCATTGCCCCCCCATGTCCCCAGTGTCGCCCATTGCCCCCAATGTCCCCATTGTCCCCATTGTCCCCAATGTCCCCATGTCCCCATTGCCCCCAATGTCCCCATTGTCCCCATTGTCCCCAATGTCCCCATGTCCCCATTGCCCCCAATGTCCCCATTGTCCCATTGTCCCATTGTCCCCATTGTCCCCATTGTCCCCATTGCCCCCATTGTCCCCAATGTCCCCAATGTCCCCAATGTCCCCATTGTCCCCATTGTCCCCAATGTCCCCCATTGCCCCCAATGTCCCCAATGTCCCCAATGTCCCCATTGTCCCCATTGTCCCCATGTCCCCATGTCCCCACCGCTCACTTGGTGGCCAGCTGGCGCAGGTCGCTGGCCCAGTGCGGCTGGGGGAGGGGCGCGGCGGGGGGCAGCTCCAGCCCCCCCCCGGGGGGGGTCGCTCACCAGCGTCACCAGCAGCGCCAGCGCCACCAAACCCAGCGCCGGGGTCACCTGGGGACACGGGGGGGCATGGGGGGGGGTCACCTGGGGGGTCACCTGGGGACACGGGGGGGCATGGGGGGGTCATGGGGGGGTCACCTGGGGACACTGGGGGGCATGGGGGGGGGGGTCACCTGGGGGGTCACCTGGGGACACGGGGGGGCATGGGGGGCTCATGGGGGGGTCATGGGGGGGTCACCTGGGGACACTGGGGGGCATGGGGGGGCATGGGGGGGGTCACCTGGGGTCACCTGGGGGGTCACCTGAGGACACAGGGGGTCATGGGGGGGTCACCTGGGGACACGGGGGGGTCATGGGGGGGGGTCATGGGGGTCACATGGGGGGGTCACATGGGGACAAAGGGGGGTCATGGGGGGACAGTGGGGTCACTTGGGGACAATACGGGGTCACTGGGGGGGTTTGAGGACCCTGTTGGTGACACTGGGGTCACTGTTGGGGACATTGGGGTCACTATTGGGGTCACTGTTGGGGACACTGTTGGGGACATTGGGGTCACTGTTGGGGACATTGGGGACATTGGGGTCACTGTTGGGGACACTGTTGGGGACATTGGGGTCACTGTTGGGGACACTGGGGTCACTGTTGGGGACATTGGGGTCACTATTGGGGTCACTGGGGACACCATTGGGGTCACTGTTGGGGACATTGGGGTCACTGTTGGGGACATTGGGGTCACTGTTGGGGACACTGGGGTCACTGTTGGGGTCACTGTTGGGGACATTGGGGTCACTGTTGGGGACATTGGGGACACTGTTGGGGACATTGGGGTCACTGTTGGGGACACTGGGGTCACTATTGGGGTCACTGTTGGGGACATTGGGGTCACTGTTGGGGACACTGGGGTCACTGTTGGGGACACTGGGGACACTATTGGGGTCACTGTTGGGGACATTGGGGTCACTGTTGGGGACACTGGGGTCACTGTTGGGGACACTGGGGTCACTGTTGGGGACACTGGGGACACTATTGGGGTCACTGTTGGGGACATTGGGGTCACTGTTGGGGACACTGGGGTCACTGTTGGGGACACTGGGGTCACTGTTGGGGACACTGGGGACACTATTGGGGTCACTGTTGGGGACATTGGGGTCACTGTTGGGGACACTGGGGTCACTATTGGGGTCACTGTTGGGGACATTGGGGTCACTGTTGGGGACACTGGGGTCACTCACCCTGAGGGCCCAGCGCCAGTCGGTGGCCACGTCCTTGACCTTGGCCCCAATGATGTAACCGAGACCACTGCAACGGGACATGGGGACAATGGGACAATGGGGGAACCCCGGGAACCCCCTCCCCCCATCCCCATAATCCCCAGTGTCCCCCCATTGTCCCATTGTCCCATTGTCCCCATTGTCCCATTGTCCCATTGTCCCATTGTCCCCATTGTCCCCATTGTCCCATTGTCCCATTGTCCCCTTGTCCCATTGTCCCATTGTCCCATTGTCCCATTGTCCCCATTGTCCCCATTGTCCCATTGTCCCATTGTCCCCATTGTCCCCATTGTCCCATTGTCCCATTGTCCCATTGTCCCATTGTCCCCATTGTCCCATTGTCCCATTGTCCCATTGTCCCCATTGTCCCATTGTCCCATTGTCCCCATTGTCCCCATTGTCCCATTGTCCCATTGTCCCATTGTCCCATTGTCCCCTTGTCCCCATTGTCCCCATTGTCCCATTGTCCCCATTGTCCCCATTGTCCCATTGTCCCATTGTCCCATTGTCCCATTGTCCCATTGTCCCATTGTCCCCATTGTCCCCATTGTCCCATTGTCCCATTGTCCCATTGTCCCATTGTCCCCTTGTCCCCATTGTCCCCATTGTCCCATTGTCCCCATTGTCCCCATTGTCCCATTGTCCCATTGTCCCATTGTCCCATTGTCCCATTGTCCCCATTGTCCCCATTGTCCCCATTGTCCCATTGTCCCATTGTCCCCATTGTCCCCATTGTCCCATTGTCCCATTGTCCCATTGTCCCATTGTCCCATTGTCCCCATTGTCCCATTGTCCCATTGTCCCATTGTCCCATTGTCCCATTGTCCCCATTGTCCCATTGTCCTCATTATCCCATTGTCCCATTGTCCCATTGTCCCATTGTCCCCATTGTCCCCATTGTCCCATTGTCCTCATTATCCCATTGTCCCATTGTCCCATTGTCCCATTGTCCCCATGTCCCCATTGTCCCCCATTGTCCCCATTGTCCCCATTGTCCCATTGTCCCATTGTCCCCATGTCCCCATTGTCCCCATTGTCCCATTGTCCCCATTGTCCCATTGTCCCCATTGTCCCATTGTCCCCATTGTCCCCATTGTCCCATTGTCCCCATTGTCCCCATTGTCCCCATGTCCCCATTGTCCCATTGTCCCATTGTCCCATTGTCCCCATTGTCCCATTGTCCCATTGTCCCATTGTCCCATTGTCCCATTGTCCCCATTGTCCCCATTGTCCCATTGTCCCCATTGTCCCATTGTCCCATTGTCCCATTGTCCCCATTGTCCCATTGTCCCATTGTCCCCATTGTCCCCATTGTCCCATTGTCCCATTGTCCCATTGTCCCATTGTCCCATTGTCCCCATTGTCCCATTGTCCCCTTGTCCCCATTGTCCCATTGTCCCATTGTCCCCATTGTCCCATTGTCCCATTGTCCCATTGTCCCCTTGGCCCCGCCCACCCTGCCCAGCGGCACCCCCAGGTAGAATGCGGCCAATGCGGTGGTGCGGGCGGGGCCGGCGATGACGTCAGCGATGAGGGCGGGGCCAACGGTGCTGAACCCGCCCTCCCCCCACCCCCACCAGCGCCCGGCCCAGCAGCAGCAGCCAGAAGCCCTGGGGGCAAAGGGCAGAGGTCACGCGCGGGGTCACACGGGGTCACCGGGGGTCGTTGGGTCACATGGGGTCATGGGGTCACATGGGGTCATGGGGTCACATGGGGTCATGGGGTCACATGGGGCCACAGATACCCCACAGCTGCCCCACACCCACCCCATAGACCCCCCACATCCGCCCCCATCCTGACCCATAGACACCCCATAGACCCCATAGACACCCCATGTCCTGCCCCATTGTGCCCCACATCCTGCCCCACATCCACCCCATAGACACCCCACATCCCCCCCATAGTTCCCCCACATCCGCCCCACATCCACCCCATAGCTCCCCCATGTCCTGCCCCACATCCCCCCCACATCTGCCCCACATCCACCCCACATCCCCACATCCGCCCACATCCACCCCACATCCCCCCACATCCACCCCACATCCCCCCCACATCCCCCCCACATCCCCCCCACATCCCCCCCACATCCCCCCCACATCCCCCCCACATCCCCCCCACATCCACCCCACATCCCCCCACATCCACCCCACATCCCCCCCACATCCCCCCCACATCCACCCCACATCCCCCCCACATCCCCCCCACATCCACCCCACATCCACCCCACATCCCCCCCACATCCACCCCACATCCCCCCCACATCCACCCCACATCCCCCCCACATCCCCCCCACATCCACCCCACATCCCCCCACATCCCCCCACATCCACCCCACATCCGCCCCACATCCTGCCCCACATCCCCCCCACATCCCCCCACATCCCCCACATCCCCCCACATCCGCCCCACATCCTGCCCCACATCCCCCCCACATCCCCCCACATCCCCCCACATCCCCCCACATCCGCCCCACATCCTGCCCCACATCCCCCCCCACATCCCCCACATCCCCCCACATCCGCCCCACATCCACCCCACATCCCCCCACATCCACCCCACATCCACCCCACATCCGCCCCACATCCACCCCACATCCGCCCCACATCTGCCCCACATTCAGCCCACAGACACCCCATATCCACCTCATAGCTCCCCCATATCCTGCCCCATTGTGCCCCCACATCCTCCCCACATCCCCGCCATAACTCCCCCATGTCCTGCCCCACACCCTGCCCCATAGACACCCCATAGACACCCCACACCTGCCCCACATCCTGCCCCACATCCACCCCATAGACAACCCATATCTCCCCCATAGCTCCCCCACATCCACCCCATAGCTCCCCATGTCCTGCCCCATTGTGCCCCATATCTGCCCCACATCCTGCCCCACATCTGCCCCAAATCCACCCCACATCCACCCCATAGACACCCCATATCCCCCCCATAGTTCCCCCACATCCTGCCCCACATCCACCCCACATCCTGCCCCATAGACACCCCATAGACAACCCCATAGAACCCATAGCTCCCCCACACCTGCCCCACATCCTGCCCCACATCCTGCCCCATAGACACCCCATAGACACCCCATAGCTCCCCCCACATCCTGCCCCACATCCACCCCACACCTGCCCCACATCCACCCCACATCCTGCCCCACATCCTGCCCCACATCCACCCCACATCCGCCCCACATCCGCCCCATAGATACCCCACATCCTGCCCCATTGAGCCCCACATCCTGCCCCACATCCGCTCCACATCCGCCCCACATCTGCCCCACATCCTGCCCCACATCCACCCCACATCCCCCCACATCCACCCCACATTGACCCCACATCCTGCCCCACATCCTGCCCCACATCCACCCCACATCCTGCCCCATAGACACCCCATAGACCCCCCATAGTTCCCCAACTTCCTGCCCCACATCTGCCCCATGTCCCCCCCCATAACTCCCCCATGTCCTGCCCAACACCCTGCCCCACATCCTGCCCCACATCCACCCCATAGACACCCCATAGCACCCCCCATGTCCTGCCCCATTGTGCCCCACATCCACCCCACATCCACCCCACATCCTGCCCCACATCCTGCCCCATTGTGCCCCACATCCTGCCCCACATCCTGCCCCACATCTACCCCACATCCCCCCACACCTGCCGGGGCACGAAGCTGCTGGCCAGCGTGGCCGCGGACCAGAGGGCGCTGGCCCCACAGATCAGGAGCTTCCGGCTGCACCGGTCGCCCAGGAACCCGAACAGGGGGGCGAGGAGCAGGTAACTGAGGATGAACACTGGGGGCAGACCCACACGTGTGGGGCAGGAACCCCATGGGAGCTGGGGGGCTATGGGGCAGACCCACACGTGTGGGGCAGGAACCCCATGGGAGCTGGGGGGCTATGGGGCAGACCCACACGTGTGGGGCAGGAACCCCATGGGAGCTGGGGGCTATGGGGCAGACCCACACGTGTGGGGCAGGAACCCCATGGGAGCTGGGGGGCTATGGGGCAGACCCACACGTGTGGGGCAGGAACCCCATGGGAGCTGGGGGGCTATGGGGCAGACCCACACGTGTGGGGCAGGACCCACGGGAGCTGGGGGGCTATGGGGCAGACCCACACGTGTGGGGCAGGACCCATGGGAGCTGGGGGGCTATGGGGCAGACCCACACGTGTGGGGCAGGAACCCCATGGGAGCTGGGGGCTATGGGGCAGACCCACACGTGTGGGGCAGGAACCCCATGGGAGCTGGGGGCTATGGGGCAGACCCACACGTGTGGGGCAGGACCCACGGGAGCTGGGGGGCTATGGGGCAGACCCACACGTGTGGGGCAGGACCCACGGGAGCTGGGGGGCTATGGGGCAGACCCACACGTGTGGGGCAGGACCCACGGGAGCTGGGGGGCTATGGGGCAGACCCACACGTGTGGGGCAGGAACCCCATGGGAGCTGGGGGCTATGGGGCAGACCCACACGTGTGGGGCAGGAACCCCATGGGAGCTGGGGGCTATGGGGCAGACCCACACGTGTGGGGCAGGAACCCCATGGGAGCTGGGGGGCTATGGGGCAGACCCACACGTGTGGGGCAGGAACCCCATGGGAGCTGGGGGGCTATGGGGCAGACCCACACGTGTGGGGCAGGACCCACGGGAGCTGGGGGGCTATGGGGCAGACCCACACGTGTGGGGCAGGAACCCCATGGGAGCTGGGGGGCTATGGGGCAGACCCACACGTGTGGGGCAGGAACCCCACGGGAGCTGGGGGCTATGGGGCAGACCCACACGTGTGGGGCAGGAACCCCATGGGAGCTGGGGGGCTATGGGGCAGACCCACACGTGTGGGGCAGGACCCACGGGAGCTGGGGGGCTATGGGGCAGACCCACACGTGTGGGGCAGGAACCCCATGGGAGCTGGGGGGCTATGGGGCAGACCCACACGTGTGGGGCAGGACCCACGGGAGCTGGGGGGCTATGGGGCAGACCCACACGTGTGGGGCAGGAACCCCATGGGAGCTGGGGGGCTATGGGGCAGACCCACACGTGTGGGGCAGACCTGTCTGTATGAGTCCGGATTTCCCGTCGTCGATGCCGAAAAAGTCTTCAATGTCGGGGAGAACACCTGGGGGGCACAGACCCATAGCGACCCATAAGTGACCCATAGAGACCCATAGCGACCCATAAGTGACCCATAGTGCCCCATAAGTGACCCATAGTGCCCCATAAGTGACCCATGAATGACCCATAAGTGACCCCCTGACCCATAGTGACCCATAGCGCCCCATAAGTGACCCATAAGTGACCCATAGTGACCCATAAGTGACTCATAGTGACCCATAAGTGACCCATGAATGACCCCCTGACCCACAGTGACCCATCGAGACCCGTTAGTGACCCATAGCGCCCCATAAGTGACCCATAGTCACCCATAAGTGACCCATAAGTGACCCATGAATGACCCCCTGACCCATAAGTGACCCATAGTGACCCATAAGTGACCCATAAGTGACCCATAAGTGACCCATAGAGATCCATAAGTGACCCATAGCGCCCCATAAGTGACCCATAAGTGACCCATAGTGCCCCATAAGTGACCCATAGAGACCCATAGCGACCCATAGAGACCCATAGAGACCCATAGCAACCCATAAGTGACCCATAGAGACCCATAGAGACCCATAAGTGACCCATAGTGCCCCATAAGTGACCCATAGAGACCCATAAGTGACCCATAAGTGACCCATAAGTGACCCATAGAGACCCATAAGTGACCCATAGAGTCCCATAAGTGACCCATAGTGCCCCAATAGTCACCCATAGAGACCCATAAGTGACCCATGGAGACCCATAAGTGACCCATAGCGCCCCATAAGTGACCCATAGTGCCCCAATAGTCACCCATAGAGACCCATAAGTGACCCATGGAGACCCATAAGTGACCCATGGAGACCCATAAGTGACCCATAGAGATCCATAAGCGACCCATCGAGACCCATAAGTGACCCATAGCGCCCCATAAGTGACCCATAGTCACCCATAAGTGACCCATAAGTGACCCATGAATGACCCCCTGACCCATAAGTGACCCATAGCGCCCCATAAGTGACCCATAAGTGACCCAAAATTCACCCATAAGTGCCCCATAAGTGACCTATAAGTGACCATATCCCGCCCCACATCCCGCCCCACATCCTGCCCCACATCTCCCCACATCTCCCCACATCTCCCACATCTCCCCACATCTCCCCACATCTCCCCACGCACTGGCGAGGGTGAAGCGGTCCATGTAGTTGAGCAGGTTGACGTAGCAGAGCACGGCCAGCGTCAGGCGGGGGGCGGGGGGGGCGCTATGGGGCGCTGTGGGGCTGGGGGGGGCGCTGTGGGGCGCTGTGGGGCTGGGGGGGGCGCTGTGGGGCGCTGTGGGGCTGGGGGGGGCGCTGTGGGGCGCTGTGGGGCCGGGGGCGCTGTGGGGCGCTGTGGGGCCGGGGGGGGGCGCTGTGGGGCGGCCCCTCCCCCCCCGTGTCGTCCGCGCGGCGAAGGAGCGGCCCCGACGCCATGGGGCAGCCTGGGGGGCAGACCCAAGATTGACCCACAGAGACCCATAGGACCAAGGACCACAGAGACCCATAGAGACCCATAGGGACCCATAGAGACCCATAGAGACCCATAGAGACCCATAGAGACCCATAGAGTGACCCATAGAGACGCATAGATTGACCCATAGAGACCCATAGAGACCCATAGAGACCCATAGAGACCCATAAGTGACCCATAGAGACCCATAGAGACCCATAGGGACCCATAGAGACCCATAGAGACCCATAGAGACCCATAAGTGACCCATAGAGACCCATAGAGACCCATAGAGACCATAGAGACCCATAGAGACCATAGAGACCATAGAGACCCATAGAGACCCATAGAGACCCATAGAGACCCATAGAGTGACCCACAGAGACCCATAGAGACCCATAGAGACCCATAGATTGACCCATAGAGACCCATAGAGACCCATAGAGACCCATAGAGACCCATAGAGACCATAGAGACCCATACGGACCCATAGAGACCATAGAGACCATAGAGACCATAGAGACCATAGAGACCCATAGAGACCATAGAGACCCATAGAGACCATAGAGACCATAGAGACCATAGAGACCCATAGGGACCCATAGAGACCATAGAGACCATAGAGACCCATAGCGACCCATAGAGACCATAGAGACCATAGAGACCCATAGAGACCATAGAGACCATAGAGACCATAGAGACCATAGAGACCATAGAGACCCATAGGAACCCATAGAGACCATAGAGACCATAGAGACCATAGAGACCATAGAGACCCATAGAGACCCATAGAGACCATAGAGACCATAGAGACCCATAGGGACCATAGAGACCCATAGAGACCATAGAGACCATAGAGACCATAGAGACCATAGAGACCATAGAGACCCATAGAGACCCATAGAGACCATAGAGACCATAGAGACCATAGAGACCCATAGAGACCATAGAGACCATAGAGACCCATAGAGACCCATAGAGACCATAGAGACCATAGAGACCATAGAGACCCATAGAGACCATAGAGACCATAGAGACCCATAGAGACCCATAGAGACCATAGAGACCATAGAGACTATAGTGACCATAGAGACCCATAGAGACCATAGAGTGACCCATAGAGACCATAGAGACCCATAGAGACCATAGAGACCATAGAGACCCATAGAGACCATAGAGACCATAGAGACCATAGAGACCATAGAGACCCATAGAGACCCATAGAGACCATAGAGACCCATAGAGACCATAGAGACCAGAGAGACCCATAGAGACCATAGAGACCCATAGAGACCATAGAGACCCATAGAGACCCATAGAGACCCATAGAGACCATAGAGACCCATAGAGACCATAGAGACCCATAGAGACCCATAGAGACCCATAGAGACCCATAGAGACCCATAGAGACCCATAGAGACCATAGAGACCATAGAGACCATAGAGACCATAGAGACCATAGAGACCCATAGAGACCATAGAGACCATAGAGACCCATAGAGACCATAGAGACCATAGAGACCCATAGAGACCATAGAGACCCATAGAGACCATAGAGACCATAGAGACCATAGAGACCCATAGAGACCATAGAGACCATAGAGACCCATAGAGACCATAGAGACCATAGAGACCATAGAGACCATAGAGACCCATAGAGACCATAGAGACCATAGAGACCATAGAGACCATAGAGACCATAGAGACCCATAGAGACCATAGAGACCCATAGAGACCCATAGAGACCATAGAGACCATAGAGACCCATAGGGACCCATAGAGACCCATAGAGACCATAGAGACCCATAGAGACCATAGAGACCATAGAGACCCATAGAGACCATAGAGACCCATAGAGACCCATAGAGACCCATAGAGACCATAGAGACCCATAGAGACCCATAGAGACCATAGAGACCATAGAGACCCATAGAGACCATAGAGACCATAGAGACCATAGAGACCCATAGAGACCATAGAGACCATAGAGACCATAGAGACCATAGAGACCATAGAGACCATAGAGACCCATAGAGACCCATAGAGACCATAGAGACCATAGAGACCCATAGAGACCATAGAGACCATAGAGACCATAGAGACCATAGAGACCATAGAGACCCATAGAGAAGACCCATAGAGACCATAGAGACCATAGAGACCATAGAGACCCATAGAGACCATAGAGACCCATAGAGACCCTAGAGACCCATAGAGACCATAGAGACCATAGAGACCATAGAGACCCATAGAGACCATAGAGACCATAGAGACCATAGAGACCCTAGAGACCCATAGAGACCATAGAGACCATAGAGACCATAGAGACCCATAGAGACCATAGAGACCATAGAGACCATAGAGACCATAGAGACCCATAGAGACCCTAGAGACCCATAGAGACCATAGAGACCATAGAGACCATAGAGACCCATAGAGACCATAGAGACCATAGAGACCATAGAGACCATAGAGACCATAGAGACCAGAGAGACCATAGAGACCATAGAGACCCATAGAGACCCATAGAGACCATAGAGACCATAGAGACCCATAGAGACCATAGAGACCCATAGAGACCCTAGAGACCCATAGAGACCATAGAGACCATAGAGACCATAGAGACCCATAGAGACCATAGAGACCATAGAGACCCATAGAGACCATAGAGACCATAGAGACCAGAGAGACCATAGAGACCATAGAGACCCATAGAGACCCATAGAGACCCATAGAGACCATAGAGACCATAGAGACCATAGAGACCCATAGAGACCATAGAGACCCATAGAGACCCTAGAGACCCATAGAGACCATAGAGACCATAGAGACCATAGAGACCCATAGAGACCATAGAGACCATAGAGACCATAGAGACCCATAGAGACCCATAGGGACCCATAGAGACCATAGAGACCATAGAGACCATAGAGACCATAGAGACCCATAGAGACCATAGAGACCCATAGAGACCATAGAGACCAGAGAGACCATAGAGACCATAGAGACCATAGAGACCCATAGAGACCATAGAGACCATAGAGACCATAGAGACCCATAGAGACCCATAGAGACCATAGAGACCCATAGAGACCATAGAGACCATAGAGACCATAGAGACCATAGAGACCCATAGAGACCATAGAGACCATAGAGACCCATAGAGACCATAGAGACCCATAGAGACCATAGAGACCATAGAGACCCATAGAGACCATAGAGACCATAGAGACCATAGAGACCCATAGAGACCCATAGAGACCATAGAGACCCATAGAGACCATAGAGACCATAGAGACCATAGAGACCCATAGAGACCCATAGAGACCATAGAGACCATAGAGACCATAGAGACCATAGAGACCCATAGAGACCATAGAGACCATAGAGACCATAGAGACCATAGAGACCCATAGAGACCATAGAGACCATAGAGACCATAGAGACCATAGAGACCCATAGAGACCATAGAGACCATAGAGACCATAGAGACCAGAGAGACCATAGAGACCAGAGAGACCAGAGAGTGACCCATAGTGGGGACAGACCCACAAACCCCCCTGCCCCCAATTCCCCCCAACCCCCCCCGCCCCACCCCCTGTTCCCCTCCCCCCCCTCCCCGCCCCTCCCCCCTCCCCCATTTTTGCCCAAAACCCGCGGATTTCACCCCAATTTTCGCCCTTTCCCGCCCGTACCGGCCGCCCCGGCCAAAACGCCGCTCACGTGACCTCCCGCTCACGTGAGCCCGCCCCACGTGACCGCCGCTTCCGGCCGCGGGCGGGAAGAAGCCGGAAGTGGCGGCGGCTCCGCCGCTTTATGAGCGAAGTGATGGCGGTTTGAGCCCAAAATGTGGCGATTTGGAGCCGAATTTGGGGGATTTTGCCCCAAAATGGGGCGGGGGGGGAAACAATGGGGGGAAAATGGGGAAAAATGGCGAAAAACCGGGAAAAAGGGGGGAAATTGGGGAGAAAATAGCGCTCGGACGCCTGGGTCCCCTCCCCCCGAACTCCTGGGTCCCCTCCCGGACGCCTGGGTTCCTTCGGCCCCCCCTCCCCCCTCCTTGCACCTGCCGCCTTCTCCCGCCCTTCCCCCACTTGGCGGGGACACCAGGTCCTTTGGGGCACTCCTGGGTCCCATGGGGCACTCCTGGGTCCTTCCCGGACTCCTGGGTCCCTTCCCCGGACTCCTGGGTCCCATGGGGCACTCCTGGGTCCTTCCCGGACTCCTGGGTCCCTTCCCCGGACTCCTGGGTCCCTTCCCCGGACTCCTGGGTCCCATAGGGCACTCCTGGGTCCTTCCCGGACTCCTGGGTCCCTTCCCGGACTCCTGGGTCCTTGGGGCACTCCTGGGTCCTTCCCTGGACTCCGGGGTCCTTTCCGGACTCCTGGGTCCCCACCCGAACTCCTGGGTCCCCACCCGAACTCCTGGGTCCTTTCCCGGACTCCTGGGTCCCTGGGGCACTCCTGGGTCCTTTCCCGGACTCCTGGGTCCCTGGGGCACTCCTGGGTCCCTTCCCCGGACTCCTGGGTCCTTCCCGGACTCCTGGGTCCCATAGGGCACTCCTGGGTCCCTGGGGCACTCCTGGGTCCCTTCCCCGGACTCCTGGGTCCTTCCCGGACTCCTGGGTCCCATAGGGCACTCCTGGGTCCCTGGGGCACTCCTGGGTCCTTCCCGCACTCCTGGGTCCTTCCCGCACTCCTGGGTCCCATAGGGCACTCCTGGGTCCTTTCCGGACTCCTGGGTCCCTGGGGCACTCCTGGGTCCCCACCCGAACTCCTGGGTCCTTCCCCGGACTCCTGGGTCCCATGGGGCACTCCTGGGTCCCCTCCCGAACTCCTGGGTCCCTTCCCCGGACTCCTGGATCCTTCCCGGACTCCTGGGTCCCTTCCCCGGACTCCTGGGTCCCTTCCCCGGACTCCTGGGTCCCTGGGGCACTCCTGGGTCCCTTTCCCGGACTCCTGGGTCCCTGGGGCACTCCTGGGTCCCATAGGGCACTCCTGGGTCCCTTTCCCGGACTCCTGGGTCCTTGGGGCACTCCTGGGTCCCTTTCCCGGACTCCTGGGTCCCCGCCAAGTGGGGGAAGGGCGGGAGAAGGCGGCAGGTGCAAGGAGGGGGGAGGGGGGGCCGAAGGAACCCAGGCGTCCGGGAGGGGACCCAGGAGTTCGGGGGGAGGGGACCCAGGCGTCCGAGCGCTATTTTTACCCCCTTGTCCTGATAAGGGCACCCAGGGGGGACCCAGGAGTTCGGGGAGGGACCCAGGAGTGCCCCAGGGACCCAGGAGTGCCCCAGGGACCCAGGAATTCAGGGGGGGACCCAGGAGTGCCCCAGGGACCCAGGAGTCCGGGGGGCACCCAGGAGTTTGGGAGGGACCCAGGAGTGCCCCAGGGGACCCAGGAGTTCGAGACGGACTTAGGAATTCGGGGAGGGGACCCAGGCGTCCGGGAGGGACCCAGGAGTTCGGGAGGGACCCAGGAGTTCGGGAGGGACCCAGGAGTTCGGGAGGGACTTAGGAATTCGCTGGGGGACCCAGGCGTCCGGGAGGGACCCAGGAGTGCCCCAAGGGACCCAGGAGTTCGGGAGGGACCCAGGCGTGCCCCAAGGGACCCAGGAGTCCAGGAAAGGACCCAGGAGTGCCCCAGGGACCCAGGAATTCAGGGGGGGACCCAGGAGTGCCCCAAGGGACCCAGGAGTGCCCCAGGGACCCAGGAGTTCAGGAGGGACCCAGGAGTGCCCCAGGGACCCAGGAATTCAGGGCGGGGACCCAGGAGTGCCCCAGGGACCCAGGAGTTCGGGAAGGACCCGGGAGTTCGGGAGGGACCCAGGAGTGCCCCAGGGACCCAGGAGTTCGGGAGGGACCCAGGAGTGCCCCAAGGGACCCAGGAATTCGGGGGGGGGGACCCAGGAGTGCCCTAGGGACCCAGGAGTTCGGGAAGGACCCAGGAGTTCGGGAGGGACCCAGGAGTGCCCCAGGGACCCAGGAGTTCGGGAGGGACCCAGGAGTGCCCCAAGGGACCCAGGCGTCCGGGAGGGACCCAGGAATTCGCTGGGGGACCCAGGAGTGCCCCAAGGGACCCAGGAATTGGGGGAGGGACCCAGGAGTTCGAGACGCACTTAGGAATTCGGGGAGGGGACCCAGGCGTCCGGGAGGGACCCAGGCGTCCGGGAGGGACCCAGGCGTCCGGGGGGGGGGGGTTGTGGGCGGGGCCAAGAAGCTTTAAAAGCCCCAGAGGGGCCGGAACCCCCAGAGACCCCAAGAGCGACCATGGTGAGGGGGGCCAGAGCCCCAATTAACCCCAATTAACCCCAATTAACCCCAAATTAACCCGCAATTAACCCCCCTGGACCCCCCAATCAACCCCCGATATCCCCCTTGGGACCCCCAATTAACCCCCCCGGACCCCCTAATTAACCCCCAATTAACCCCCTGGACCCCCTAATTAACCCCCTGGGGCTCCTAATTAACCCCCAATTAACCCCTTGGGATCCCCCAATACAATTAACCCCCCTGGACCCCCAAATTAACCCCCCCGGACCCCCCAATTAACCCCCTGGGGCTCCTAATTAACCCCCAATTAACCCCCTGGACCCCCCAATTACCCCCAAATAACCCCCTTGGGACCCCCAATTAACCCCTTGGGATCCCCCAATACAATTAACCCCCCTGAACCCCCAATTAACCCCCCCGGACCCCCCAATTAACCCCCTGGGGCTCCTAATTAACCCCCAATTAACCCCCTGGACCCCCCAATTAACCCCCAATATCCCCCTTGGGACCCCCCAATTAACCCCCAATTAACCCCCTTGGACCCCCCAATACAATTAATCCCCCTGGACCCCCAATTAACCCCCTGGACCCCCTAATTAACCCCCAATTAACCCCCTGGACCCCCTAATTAACCCCCAATTGGGGAAGGGCACCCCCGGACGCCTGGGTCCCTTTTTTCGGGGCGGGGGGGGGGGTGGGATGGGGACAGCCCGGACGCCTGGGTCCCTTTGCGGGGTATGGGGGACACCCCCGGACGCCTGGGTCCCTTCCCGGACGCCTGGGTCCCTTCCAAATCCCCCCCCAGACCCCATAGGGAACCTCAGGGACCCTCAGCCCCCCCTGCCCCACATCGCCCCACATCTGCCCCATATCTGCCCCACATCCCCCCCATCTCCCCCCACATCTGCCCCACATCTGCCCCATATCTGCCCCATATCTGCCCCACATCCTGCCCCACATCCTGCCCCACATCTGCCCCACATCTCCCCATATCTGCCCCATATCTGCCCCACATCTGCCCCATATCTGCCCCACATCCTGCCCCACATCTCCCCCAATCTCCCCCCACATCCCACCCACGTCCTGCCCCACATCCCACCCCACATCTCCCCACATCCTGCCCCATATCTTCCCCACATCTCCCCACATCCTGCCCCATATCTTCCCCACATCTGCCCCACATCCTGCCCCATATCTGCCCCACATCTGCCCCACATCTGCCCCACATCTCCCCACATCCAGCCCCACATCAGCCCCACATCCTGCCCCATATCTGCCCCACATCCTGCCCCACATCCCCCCACATCCCCCCACATCCTGCCCCACATCTGCCCCACATCTCCCCATATCTGCCCCACATCTGCCCCACATCCCTCCCCCAATCTACCCCCACATCCCACCCCACATCCCCCCACATCCCCCCACATCCCGCCCCACATCTGCCCCACATCCCCCCATCTCCCCCCACATCCTGCCCCCCATCTCCCCACATCCTGCCCCACATCCCCCCCATCTCCTGCCCCCCATCCCCCCCCATCTCCCCCATCTCCCCCATCCCCCGTGTCCCCAGGCCCCCAAGAAGGCGAAGCGCCGTGCGGCCGAGGGCAGCTCCAACGTCTTCTCCATGTTCGACCAGACCCAGATCCAGGAGTTCAAGGAGGTGGGGGCGCCCCGGACGCCTGGGTCCCTTTATAGACCCACCCCGGACGCCTGGGTCCCTTTATAGATCCCCCCCGGACGCCTGGGTCCCTTTATCAGATCCCCCCCGGACGCCTGGGTCCCTTTATAGATCCCCCCCGGACGCCTGGGTCCCTTTATAGATCCCCCCCGGATGCCTGGGTCCCTTTATAGATCCCCCCCGGATGCCTGGGTCCCTTTATAGATCCCCCCCGGACGCCTGGGTCCCTTTATAGATCCCCCCCGGACGCCTGGGTCCCTTTATCAGATCCCCCCCCCGGACGCCTGGGTCCCTTTATTAGATCCCCCCCCGGACGCCTGGGTCCCTTTATTAGATCCCCCCCCGGACGCCTGGGTCCCTTCTCGGACTCCTGGGTCCCTTTTTCAGACCCCCCCCGGACGCCTGGGTCCCTTCTCAGACGCCTGGGTCCCTTTATCAGATCCCCCCCCGGACGCCTGGGTCCCTTTTGGGGTGGATGGGGGGGGCACCCCCGGATGCCTGGGTCCCTTTTATAGGGGTCACCCCGAACGCCTGGGTCCCTTTTTTGGTTGGGGGTGGGGGTGGGGGATGTGGCCTCACCCCGGACGCCTGGGTCCCTTTTTTAGGCGTCGTTACATCACCCCGGACGCCTGGGTCCCTTTCCCCGGACGCCTGGGTCCCTTACAGCACCTGTTGCGGGATCAAATGTCTCCTTGAAGGGTGGGGGGAGGGGCTGGGGGGGCAGGGGGCGGGGCTGGGGGGCAGGGGGCGGGGCTGGCGGGCAGGGGGCGGGGCGGGGGGGGCGTGGCCTGTTTCCCATGCTCCCCCGCGCCCCCTGCAGGCGTTCACGGTCATTGATCAGAACCGGGACGGGATCATTGATAAGGATGATCTGCGCGAGACTTTTGCCGCCATGGGTGAGGGGGCGTGGCCTGGGGGGCGTGGCCTGGGTGGGAGGGCGTGGCCTCGCGGTGGGGTGTGTGGCTTGAATGAGCGTGGGCGTGGCCTCGGGGGTGCAGAGGGGTCAATGGGGCCATAGGGATGAATGGGGGGGGTGTGGTCTGTTGTGGGTGTGGCAAGAAGGGGACCTTATAGAGAAGGGGCGGAGCTTGCCGGGGGCGTGGCCTGAGAAAAGGGGGTGGGGCCTCCAGAGCCAATAGATTAAGCAGGGGGCTGGGAAGGGGGTGTGGCTTAGCGGCTTGTAGAGAAGGGGCGGGGCTAGTAGAGGGATGTAGCCTTTTATGGGCAGGGGCATGGCTTGAGAAATGGGGGTGTGGCCTCCAGAGCCAAGGGGGGCGTGGCTTACGCAAAGGGAGCGGGGCTTAGCAGCTTATAGAGAAGGGGAGTGGTCTATAGAAGGGGCGTGGCTTGAGACTTAGGGGCGTGGCCAATAGATTAGACGGGGTTTTGAAAGGGGGTGTGGCTTATACCAAGGAGGCGTGGCTTAGCGCCCTATAGAGAAGGGCGGGGCCTAAGGAAGGGGCGAGGCTTGAGAATAGGGGGCGGGGCCTCCAGAGCCAATATAAAGGGGTTGGAGAAGGGGGCGTGGCTTATGCCAAGGAGGCGTGGCTTAGTGCCCTATAGAGGGGTGGGGCCTATAGAAGGGGCGTGACTTAAGATTAGGGGGCGTGGCCTCCAGAGCCAATATAGAGGGGTTGGAGAAGGGGGCGTGGCTTATGCCAAGGGGCGTGGCTTCGCAGATTAAAGAGAAGGGGTGTGGTCCATAGAAGGGGCGTGGCATTACGGGAGGGGCGTGGCTTGAGAATAGTGGGCGTGGCCTCCAGGGCCCTTTATTAGATCCCCCCCGGACGCCTGGGTCCCTTGAGGAAGGGGGTGTGGCTTAGCACCTTATAGAGAAGGGGCGTGGCTTAGGAATAGGGGGCGTGGCTTGCTAATAGGGGGCGTGTCCTGCGACTGTGGGCGTGGCCTCCAGGGCCATTCCATTGCCTGTAGAGTCAAGGCGGGGGTTGTATGGATATGAATGGCAAGGGGGTGGGGTTTCCCTGAAGGGGGTGGGGTTTGGGGGGTGGGCGTGTCCCGCTAAGCCCCGCCCCCTGTCTCTGATAGGCCGGCTGAACGTGAAGAACGAGGAGCTGGACGCCATGATCAAAGAAGCCAGCGGCCCCATCAACTTCACCGTGTTCCTCACCATGTTCGGGGAGAAGCTCAAGGGTGGGACATTGGGGACAATGGGGACAATGGGGACATTGGGGACAATGGGGACAATGGGGACAATGGGGACATTGGGGACATTGGGGACAATGGGGACATTGGGGGCATTGGGGACAATGGGACAATGGGACAATGGGGACATTGGGGACATTGGGACAATGGGACATGGGGACAATGGGACAATGGGGACAATGGGACAATGGGGACAATGGGGACAATGGGACAATGGGGACAAGGGGACAAGGGGACAATGGGGACAATGGGGACAATGGGACAATGGGACAATGGGGACA
>NC_088636.1:390591-458748 GCF_036013475.1 Columba livia | reverse complement strand
TGAATTTGGGGGGATTTTTGGGGTGCTGGGGGGGTTTTTGGGGGGCCAAGGGTGTTTTTGGGGTGCTGAGGGGGTCTAGAGGGGGGGTCGGGGTTTTGGGGGGGGTCTAGAGGGTGATTTGGGGGGAAAAAGGGGAGTTTTGGGGGAGCGGGATTGAGGGGATGGAGGAGAAGTTGGGAGGAACCAAGTGGAGTCCTGGGGGTGTTGGGGGAAATTTGGGGGTTTGGGGGATTTTTGGGGTGCTGGGAGGGGTTTTGGGGTACTGGGGGGGTTTGGGGTACTGGGGGGGGCTGGGGGGGGTTGGGGTGTTTGGGGTGTCTAGAGGGTGATTTGGGGGGAAAAAGGGGAGTTTTGGGGGCGCAGGAGTTGGGGATGGAGGAGAAGTTGGAGGAACCAAGTGGAGTCCTGGGGGGTGTTGGGGGGATTTTTGGGGTGCTGGGGGGGGTTTTGGGGTGCTGAGGGTGTTTTTGGGGTGCTGGGGGGGTCTAGAGGGGTGGTCGGGGTGTTTGGGGGGGTCTAGAGGGTGATTTGGGGGGAAAAAGGGGAGTTTTGGGGGAGCGGGATTGAGGGATGAAGAAGTTGGGAAGAACCAAGTGAAGTTCTGGGGGATTTGGGGGGGTTTGGGGGGATTTTTGGGGTGCTGGGGGGGGTTTTGGGGTGCTGGGGGGTCTAGAGGGGGGTTGGGGTGTTTGGGGGGTCTAGAGGGTGATTTGGGGGGAAAAAGGGGAGTTTTGGGGGCGCGGGAGTTGGGGATGGAGGAGAAGTTGGGAGGAACCAAGTGGAGTCCTGGGGGTGTTGAGGGGAATTTGGGGGGTTTGGGGGGATTTTTGGGGTGCTGGGGGAGTTTTGGGGTGCTGGGGAGTCCTGGGTGGGGGTTGGGGTGTTTGGGGGGTCTAGAGGGTGATTTGGGGGGAAAAAGGGGAGTTTTGGGGGAGCGGGATTGAGGGGATGAAGAAGTTGGGAGGAACCAAGTGAAGTTCTGGGGGGATTTGGGGGGTTTGGGGGGATTTTTGGGGTTCTGAGGGTGTTTTTGGGGTGCTAAGGGTGTTTTTTGGGGGGGTTGGGTGTTTGGGGGGGTCTAGAGGGTGATTTGGGGGAAAAAGGGGAGTTTTGGGCCGCGGGAGTTGGGGATGGAGGAGAAGTTGGGAGGAACCAAGTGGAGTTCTGGGGGGTGTTGGGGGGAATTTGGGGGATTTTTGGGGTGCTGGGGGGGTTTTGGGGAGCCAAGGGTGTTTTTGGGGTGCTGAGGGGGTCTGGGGGGGGTCGGGGTGTTTGGGGGGTCTAGAGGGTGATTTGGGGGGAAAAAGGGGAGTTTTGGGGGAGCGGGATTGAGGGGATGAAGAAGTTGGGAGGAACCAAGTGAAGTTCTGGGGGGATTTGGGGGGTTTTGGGGGGATTTTTGGGGTGCTGGGGGGTTTTGGGGTGCTGAAGGTGTTTTTGGGGTGCTGAGGGGTCTAGAGGGGGGGTCGGGGTGTTTGGGGGGGTCTAGAGGGTGATTTGGGGGGAAAAAGGGGAGTTTTGGGGCCGCGGGAGTTGGGGATGGAGGAGAAGTTGGGAGGAACCAAGTGGAGTTCTGGGGGGTGTTGGGGGGAATTTGGGGGGATTTTTGGGGTGCTGGGGGGGTTTTTGGGGAGCCAAGGGTGTTTTTGGGGTGCTGAGGGGGTCTGGGGGGGGTCGGGGTGTTTGGGGGGTCTAGAGGGTGATTTGGGGGAAAAAGGGGAGTTTTGGGGGAGCGGGATTGAGGGGATGAAGAAGTTGGGAGGAACCAAGTGAAGTTCTGGGGGATTTGGGGGTTTTGGGGGATTTTTGGGGTGCTGGGGGGTTTTGGGGTGCTGAAGGTGTTTTTGGGGTGCTGAGGGGGTCTAGAGGGGGGGTCGGGGTGTTTGGGGGGGTCTAGAGGGTGATTTGGGGGGAAAAAGGGGAGTTTTGGGGGTGCAGGAGTTGGGGATGGAGGAGAAGTTGGGAGGAACCAAGTGGAGTTCTGGGGGGTGTTGGGGGAATTTGGGGGGATTTTTGGGGTGCTGGGGGGGTTTTGGGGTACTGGGGGGGGTTTGGGGTGCTGGGGGGTCTGGGGGGGGTTGGGGTGTTTGGGGGGGTCTAGAGGGTGATTTGGGGGGGAAAAAGGGGAGTTTTGGGGGCGCGGGAGTTGGGGATGGAGGAGGGGAGGGCTCATTTTGGGGTCACTTGGGCTCATTTTAAGGTGGTCCAGGCTCACTTTAAGGTGGTTTGGGCTCATTTCTGGGTCATTTGGGCTCATTTTAAGGCGGTCCTGGCCCATTTTGGGGTCACTTGGGCTCATTTTAAGGTGGTCCGGGCTCATTTTAAGGCGGTCCTGGCCCATTTTGGGGTCACCGGGGCCCATTTTGGGGTGACTCACCCCTGCTCCTCCATGAGCTCGGCCAGCTCCAGGCATTTCAGCTCCACCTTCCTCTTGCGCTGGTGGTCGAGGATGTCGGGGTTGGTTTCCGGAGCAGCCCCCCGCTTTCCAGGGTGGGGGGCTGGTCCCGATCCGGGCCGGGGGGGGCGGGGGGGAGGTCGCCCCCGTTCTGGGCCGTCCTGGGCTCCCGTTTGCCCCGCAGGGCCGACAGGTTGCGCTGCACGTAGCCGTTGGTGCCGCTGCCTCCCGCGGCGTCGCCAGCCCGATCCCATTGTACATGGCGCCCCGAAAACCCCCTGCCCTGCGGGGGGACGCGTCAGCCACCCCCCGCCCCCCCCCGGCACCCCGTGGTTCCTCCCTGAACCCCCAACTCCCCCCTTATTGAACCCCCAAATACTGGACACCCCCCAGTCACCCCATGGTTCCTCCCTGAACCCCCAACTCCCCCCTTATTGAACCCCCAAATACTGGACACCCCCCCCCCCCGGCACCCCGTGGTTCCTCCCTGAACCCCCAACTCCCCCCTTATTGAACCCCCAAATCCCAGAACCCCCCCCAGTCACCCCGTGGTTCCTCCCTGAACCCCCAATTCCCCCTTATTGAGCCCCCAAATCCTGGACCCCCCCCATTTCACCCCGTGGTTCCTCCCTGAACCCCCAACTCCCCCTTATTGAACCCCCAAATCCTGGACCCCCCCCATTTCACCCCGTGGTTCCTCCCTGAACCCCCAATTCCCCCTTGTTGAACCCCAAATCCTGGAACCCCCCCCAATCACCCCGTGGTTCCTCCTGAACCCCAATTCCCCTTATTGAACCCCAAATCCTGGACACCCCCATTTCACCCCGTGGTTCCTCCCTGAACCCCCAACTCCCCCCTTATTGAACCCCCAAATCCTGGACACCCCCCCATTTCACCCCGTGGTTCCTCCCTGAACCCCCAATGCCCCCCTTATTGAACCCCCAAATACTGGACCCCCCCATTTCACCCCGTGGTTCCTCCCTGAACCCCCAATTCCCCCTTGTTGAACCCCCAAATGCTGGAACCCCCCCCAGTCACCCCGTGGTTCCTCCCTGAACCCCCAACTCCCCCCTTATTGAACCCCCAAATGCTGGACCCCCCCGGCAACCCATGGTTCCTCCCTGAACCCCCAAATCCTGGACCCCCCCATTTCACCCCGTGGTTCCTCCCTGAACCCCAACTCCCCCCTTATTGAACCCCCAAATCCTGGACCCCCCCGGCACCCCGTGGTTCCTCCCTGAACCCCCAAATCCTGGACCCCCCCATTTCACCCCATGGTTCCTCCCTGCACCCCCAATTCCCCCCCCATTTCACCCCATGGTTCCTCCTGCACCCCCAATTCCCCCCCCATTTCACCCCATGGTTCCTCCCTGCACCCCCAATTCCCCCCCCATTTCACCCCATGGTTCCTCCCTGCACCCCCAATTCCCCCCCCATTTCACCCCGTGGTTCCTCCCTGCACCCCAATTCCCCCCCCATTTCACCCCATGGTTCCTCCCTGCACCCCAATTCCCCCCCCATTTCACCCCGTGGTTCCTCCCTGCACCCCCAATTCCCCCCCCCATTTCTCCCCATTCCCCCCCGTACCCCAATTCTTTGGCCCAAAACCCTCACATTTTCAGCCCCAAAACCTCACTTTTTTGACCCAAAAAGTCTCTCTTTTTGAACTAAAAACCCCACGTTTTGGCCCCAAAATCTCACTTTTTTGCCCCCAAAAATCCCACTATTTTTTCACCCAAAAAATCCTACTTTTTTTGGCCCCAAAATCCCACTTTTTTGCCCAAAAAACCTCATTTTTTTGGCCCAAAACCCTCAATTATTTTTACCTAAAAATCTCCATTTTTTAACCCCAAAATCTCAACATTTTTTGCCCCCCAAAATCTCATTTTTTGGCCTAAAAACCTCACTTGTTTGCCCCAAAAATCTCAATTTTTTGCCCCAAAAACCTCATTTTTTTAACCTAAAAACCTCAATTTTTTAACCCAAAAATCTCAATTTTTTGCCCCAAAAACCTCAATTTTTTAACCTAAAAACCTCAATTTTTAACCTAAAAACCTCAATTTTTAACCTAAAAACCTCAATTTTTAACCTAAAAACCTCAATTTTTTAACCTAAAAACCTCAATTTTTAACCTAAAAACCTCAATTTTTTAACCCAAAAACCTCAATTTTTTAACCCAAAAATCTCAATTTTTTGCCCTAAAAACCTCAATTTTTTAACCTAAAAATCTCACTTTTTTGCCCCAAAAAACTCAATTTTTAACCTAAAAACCTCAATTTTTCACCTAAAAGCCTCAATTTTAACCTAAAAATCTCACTTTTTTGCCCCAAAAACCTCAATTTTTTGCCCCAAAAACCTCAATTTTTAATCTAAAAACATCAATTTTTTAACCTAAAAACCTCAATTTTTTCACCCAAAAACCTCAATTTTTAACCCAAAACCCTCAATTTTTTGCCCTAAAAACCTCATTTTTTTCACCTAAAAACCTCACTTTTTTTGTCCCAAAAACCTCTTTTTTTTGGCCAAAAACCTCCCATTTTTCCCCTAAAAACCCCACTTTTATGCCTTAAAAATATCATTTTTGCCCAAAAATCTCCATTTACTTTGCCTAAAAACTTCAATTTTTTCACCCAAAATCTCCTTTTTTTTTTTTTTTGCTCAAAACCCCAAATTTTTTTCACCTAAAACTGGTTTTTTTTGCCCAAAAACCTTATTTTTTTACCCCCAAATCTCAACTTTTTTGCCCCAAAATCTCGATTTTCTTTTGCCTCAAAAAATCAATTTTTTCCCCAAAAATCTCGATTTCTTTTGCCTAAAAATCTCAATTTTTTCACTCAAAAATCTCACTTTTTTATTGCCAAAAATCCCTTTTTTCGTTGCCCCCAAATCTCTCTTTTTTGCCCCAAAATCTCAACTTCTTTGCCTTAAAAATCTCAAGTTTTTTTGCCTAAAAACCTCAAACTTTTTTGCCTAAAAATCTCTTATTTTTTACCTAAAAATCTCACTTTTTCCCCCAAAAAAACTCAATTTTTTGCACCCCAAAACCTCCTTTTTTTGGCCCAAAAACCTCAAATTCCTTTTGACCCAAAACCTCGAATTTTTTCGCCTCAAAACCTCAATTTTTTTGCCCCAAATTCGCATTTTTCGCCCCCAAATCTCCAATTTTTGCCTAAAACTCTCACTTTTTTTACCCCCAAATCTCAAATTTTTGTCCCCAAACTCCCTTTTTTTGCCCCAAAGATCTTTTTGCCCAAAACCCTCATTTTTTTACCTAAAAACCTCATTTTTTTTTGGCCTAAAACCCTCCAATTTTCCCTCATTTTCCCGCCTCAAACCCGCCCCCAAAATCGCCCTTTTCCCCCCCAAAATCCCCTTTTCTCCTCACGTTTTCCCCCATAAACCCCAAAACTCCCTTTTTCCCCTCAAAATCCCCTTTTCCCGCCAAACTTCCCACTTTTCCCCTCCAAAAATTCCACTTTTTCCCTCAAAAACCCCAATTTTCTCCTCAAATCTCCCCCCAAACCGCCATTTCCCCCCCAAAAAATGCCCCTTTCCCCCCTCAAAATGCCCCTTTTTCACCTCAAAATGCCCCTTTTTCACCTCAAATCGCCCCCAAAATCACCCTTTTTCACCCCAAATCCCCCGTCCCCCCCTTTCCCCCTCACAAAGCCCCAAAAACCCCGTTTTTTCCCCCCAAAAAAGCCCCTTTTCCGCGCGCCATTTCCCCGCCCCCCCCACCCCCCATTTTTCCCCCTAAAACCCCATTTTTCCCCCCAAAACCCCCCACTTTTCCTCATAAACCCCCATTTTTCCTCACAAAACGCCCATTTTTCCCTCAAAATCGCCATTTTTCCTCACAAAACCCCCTTTTTTAACCCTTTTTCCCCTCAAACCGCCATTTTCCCCCCCCAACCAACCGCCGCCAACGGCCCCAAAACCCCCCAAAAACCCCCCCCCGGGTCCTCACCGGCTCCGCTGCCGCCGATTTGAGGGTTTTTCACCCTTTTTTTGGTCCTTTTTTGTGCTTTCGAAGCCAAAAAACGAATTAAAACCAAAATAAACCCGAGGAGACGCGAAGAGGCGACGCCACGCGCGCGCCCCCGCCTTCTCTTCCGGTCCAGGCCGAGCGCCGGAAGTCAGCGCGGAAGCGCGGGGCACGCCGGGAAATGTAGTCCTCAAGCCCCGCCCACCCTATAGTCTTAACGGCTAGGCGGACTACAACTCCCAGCGTGCACCGCGCGCCGCCCGCCATCTTGTGGCGGCCGCCGCGGCTGCCCGGCGCGGTGCACGCTGGGAGTTGTAGTCCGCCCAGGCTTGAGGAACACTGAGGGGCGAGGGGGCGGGACTACAACTCCCAGCGTGCCCCGCGCGGCGCCGCCATCTTGTGAGGAGGCCGGGGGGGGGGGGCAAAACTTTTATATATATATAAAACATTACGTAAGTATTAAACTATGTACGTATAGAAATACATATATAGGGGGCGGAGCTAAGCCCTGGACCTATAGCCGGGCAAATTTAAAGGTATATTTGCTATAGGGAGCCAAGTTTTGCCCACGGCCCCTTCAGGGACCAACCTAAGGGCGTTTCCCCTATAGAAAGATAAGTTATGGGGTATATAACGTATAGAAAAGGGGAATTAGGGGCGTATCGCGCGCAGAAAACACAATTAATGCATACGTTGTGTAAATAGGGCGGGATTTAAGGCGTATTTCGCATTTTGGGGCAGATTTAGGGGGTTTCCCCTATAGAGCAACGGCACTTAAAGTTTAATGTATATAGGCTGAATGTAAACGCGTTTAAGGGCGCGTCACCTATAGATTAAGCGGATTTAAAGGTGTATTTGTTATAGAGTGGCACGATTGGGGGGGTTTGCCTATAAAAATGGCGATTTTAGGGAGGTTTTCCCTGCAAAATGTATAGAATGTATAGAATGTGTAATGTGGGCGTTTCCCCTATAGAAAAGTGGCTGTAAAGTGGCTTTTTTTCCCCTCTCAAACCATCAAATCCGCCTCAAAATGGCCCGTTTGGGGCCGTTTCCCCCATCGGGGCCTCCCTGGGCTGGGGGGACCCAGGCGTCCGGGAAGGGACCCAGGCGTCCGGGAATGGACCCAGGCGTCCGGGAGGGGACCCAGGCGTCCGGGGAGGGGCCCCGATGGGGGCGGGGGGGGAAGCGGCTGCGGCGCCATGGACGGACGGACGGAGGTACGGGCGGGACGGACGGACACCCGGGATCCTATGGGGACCCTACGCATCCTATAGGGACCCCCAGACCCCCCTATGCATCCTATAGGGACCCCAGACCCCCCTTACGGATCCTATAGGGACCCCCAGACCCCCCCATGGATCTTATATGGACCCCCCATGGATCCTATAGGGACCCCCAAACCCCCCTATGCATCCTATAGGGAACCCCCGACCCCCTATGGATCTTATAGGAACCCCCTATGCATCCTATAGGGACCCCCAGACCCCCTTATGGATTCTATAGGGACCCCCAACCCCCTATGGATCTTATAGGGACCCCCTATGGATCCTATACGGACCCCAGACTCCCTATGGATCGTATAGGGATCCCCAAACCCCCCTATGGATTCTATAGGGACCCCCTGACCCCCCCATGGATCTTATATGGCCCCCCATGGATCCTATAGGGACCCCCAGACCCCCGTATGGATTCTATAGGGACCTCCCGACCCCCCTATGGATATTATAAGGACCCCCTATGGATCTTATAGGGACCCCAGACCCCTGTATGGATTCTATAGGGACCCCCCGACCCCCCTATGGATCCTATAGGGACCCCAGACCTCCCTATGGATCTTATATGGACCCCCCATGGATCCTATAGGGACCCCCTATGCATCCTATAGGGACCCCCAGACCCCCCTATGCATCCTATAGGGACCCCCAGACCCCCTTACGGATCCTATAGGGACCCCCAACCCCCTATGGATCTTATAGGGACCCCCTATGGATCCTATAGGGACCCCCAGACCCCCTTATGGATTCTATAGGGACCCCCAGACCCCCCTATGGATTCTATAGGGACCCCCAACCCCCTATGGATCTTATAGGGACCCCCTATGGATCCTATAGGGACCCCCAAACCCCCCTATGGATTCTATAGGGACCCCCCAACGCCCTATGGATCTTATATGGACCCCCTATGGATTCTATAGGGACCCCCTGACCCCCCTATGGATCCTATAGGGACCCCCTGACCCCCTATGGATCCTCTAGGGACCCCAGACCCCTCTATGGATTCTATAGGGACCCGCAGACCCCCCCATGGATCCTATGTGGACCCCCTATGAATTCTATAGGGACCCCCAGACACCCCCATGGATCTTATATGGACCCCCTATGGATCCTATAGGGACCTCCTATGGATCCTATAGGGACCCCAGACCCCCCTATGGATCCTATAGGGACCCCCAGACCCCCTTATGGATTCTATAGGGACCCCCTGACCCCCGTATGGATCCTATAGGGACCCCCAGACCCCCCTATAGATACTATAGGGACCACCAGATCCCCCTATGGATCCTATAGGGATCAACCCCCCCCACTACGGATCTTACAGGGAGCCCCAGAGCCCCCTATGGGTCCTATAAGGATCAAAATCCTGTCCCCCATAGATCCTATAGGGATCCCCCTATGGATCCCATGGGGACCCGCAGACGTCCCTATGAATCCTATAGGGACCCCCTATGGATCCTATAGGGACCCTCTATGGATCCTATAGTGATCAAACTGACCCCCTATGGATCCTATAGGGACCTCCTGTAGATCCTATTGGGACCCCCAGACCCCCCCATGGATCCTATAGGGACCCCCCGACCCCCCTATGGATCCTATAGGAACCCCCAGATCCCCCTATGGATCTTATATGGACCCCTTATGGATCCTATAGGGACCCCCCGACCCCCCCATGGATCCTATAGGAACCCCCAGACACCCCTATGGATCCTATAGGGACCCCCCGACCCCCCCATGGATCCTATAGGTCCCCATACGTCCCCACTGCAGGTGCTGCTGCTGGCACTGGTGACACTGGTGGCGCTGGGAGGGGGACAACCCATCAGCCCCCGGGGTGAGACGGACGGACACGGGACGGACAGGGGGACAATGGGACAATGGGACAATGGGACAATGGGGACAATGGGACAATGGGACAATGGGACAATGGGACAATGGGACAATGGGACAATGGGGACAATGGGGACAATGGGACAATGGGGACAATGGGGACAATGGGACAATGGGGACATTGGGGACAATGGGACAATGGGGACAATGGGGACAATGGGACAATGGGGACAATGGGACAATGGGACAATGGGACAATGGGACAATGGGGACATTGGGGACAATGGGACAATGGGGACAATGGGGACAATGGGACAATGGGGACAATGGGACAATGGGACAATGGGACAATGGGACAATGGGGACATTGGGGACAATGGGACAATGGGGACAATGGGACAATGGGACAATGGGACAATGGGGACAATGGGACAATGGGGACAATGGGGACAATGGGACAATGGGACAATGGGACAATGGGGACAATGGGACAATGGGACAATGGGACAATGGGGACAATGGGACAATGGGACAATGGGACAATGGGACAATGGGGACAATGGGGACAATGGGACAATGGGGACAATGGGGACAATGGGACAATGGGGACAATGGGGACAATGGGACAATGGGACAATGGGACAATGGGACATTGGGGACAATGGGACAATGGGACAATGGGGACAATGGGACAATGGGGACATTGGGGACAATGGGACAATGGGGACAATGGGACAATGGGACAATGGGACAATGGGACAATGGGACAATGGGGACAATGGGACAATGGGGACAATGGGGACAATGGGGACAATGGGGACAATGGGACAATGGGGACAAGGGGACAATGGGGACAATGGGACAATGGGGACAATGGGGACAATGGGACAATGGGACAATGGGACAATGGGGACAGTGGGACAATGGGGACAATGGGACAATGGGGACAATGGGACAATGGGGACAATGGGGACATTGGGACAATGGGACAATGGGACAATGGGGACAATGGGACAATGGGACAATGGGACAATGGGGACAATGGGACAATGGGGACAATGGGGACAATGGGGACAATGGGGACAATGGGACAATGGGGACAAGGGGACAATGGGGACAATGGGACAATGGGGACAATGGGGACAATGGGACAATGGGGACAATGGGACAATGGGGACAATGGGGACAATGGGACAATGGGACAATGGGGACATGGGGACATGGGGACAATGGGACAATGGGACAATGGGACAATGGGACAATGGGACAATGGGGACAATGGAACAATGGGACAATGGGGACAATGGAACAATGGGACAATGGGGACAATGGGACAATGGGACAATGGGACAATGGGACAATGGGGACAATGGGGACAATGGGACAATGGGACAATGGGACAAGGGGACAATGGGGACAATGGGGACAATGGGACAATGGGGACAGTGGGACAATGGGGACAATGGGACAATGGGGACAATGGGACAATGGGACAATGGGGACAGTGGGGACAATGGGACAATGGGACAATGGGACAATGGGGACAGTGGGACAATGGGGACAATGGGACAATGGGGACAATGGGACAATGGGGACAATGGGGACATTGGGGACAATGGGACAATGGGGACAATGGGACAATGGGGACAATGGGACAATGGGGACAATGGGGACAATGGGGACAATGGGGACAATGGGACAATGGGACAATGGGGACAATGGGACAATGGGACAATGGGACAATGGGGACAATGGGACAATGGGACAATGGGACAATGGGGACAATGGGACAATGGGACAATGGGGACAATGGGACAATGGGACAGACAATGGGACAATGGGACAATGGGGACAATGGGGACAATGGGACAATGGGGACAATGGGGACAATGGGACAATGGGACAAGGGGACAATGGGGACAATGGGACAATGGGGACAATGGGACAATGGGACAATGGGGACAATGGGACAATGGGGACAATGGGGACAATGGGACAATGGGGACAATGGGGACAATGGGACAATGGGGACAATGGGACAATGGGGACAAGGGGACAATGGGGACAATGGGGACAATGGGGACAATGGGACAATGGGACAATGGGACAATGGGGACAATGGGGACAATGGGACAATGGGGACAATGGGGACAATGGGGACAATGGGACAATGGGACAATGGGGACAATGGGACAATGGGGACAATGGGACAATGGGACAATGGGACAATGGGGACATTGGGGACAATGGGGACAATGGGGACAATGGGACAATGGGACAATGGGGACAATGGGACAATGGGACAGACAATGGGACAATGGGGACAATGGGACAATGGGGACAATGGGGACAATGGGGACAATGGGGACAATGGGGACAATGGGGACAATGGGACAATGGGGACAATGGGGACAATGGGGACAATGGGACAATGGGGACAATGGGGACAATGGGACAATGGGACAAGGGGACAATGGGGACAATGGGACAATGGGGACAATGGGACAATGGGACAATGGGGACAATGGGGACAATGGGGACAATGGGGACAATGGGACAATGGGGACAATGGGACAATGGGGACAAGGGGACAATGGGGACAATGGGACAATGGGACAATGGGACAATGGGACAATGGGGACAATGGGACAATGGGACAAGGGGACAATGGGGACAATGGGACAATGGGGACAATGGGACAATGGGACAATGGGGACAATGGGACAATGGGGACAATGGGACAATGGGGACAATGGGACAATGGGACAATGGGGACAATGGGACAGACAATGGGACAATGGGACAATGGGACAATGGGGACAATGGGACAGTGGGGACAATGGGGACAATGGGACAATGGGACAATGGGGACAATGGGGACAATGGGACAATGGGACAATGGGACATTGGGGACAATGGGGACAGTGGGGACAAGGGGACAATGGGGACAATGGGACAGACAATGGGACAATGGGACAATGGGACAATGGGACAATGGGACAATGGGGACAATGGGACAGACAATGGGACAATGGGACAATGGGGACAATGGGACAATGGGACAATGGGACAATGGGGACAATGGGGACAATGGGACAATGGGGACAATGGGACAATGGGGACAATGGGGACATTGGGGACAATGGGGACAATGGGGACAATGGGACAATGGGGACAATGGGACAATGGGACAATGGGGACAATGGGGACAATGGGGACAATGGGGACAATGGGACAATGGGGACAATGGGACAATGGGGACAAGGGGACAATGGGGACAATGGGGACAATGGGGACAATGGGACAATGGGACAATGGGACAATGGGGACAATGGGACAATGGGACAATGGGGACAATGGGACAGACAATGGGACAATGGGACAATGGGACAGTGGGGACAATGGGGACAATGGGACAATGGGGACAATGGGGACAATGGGACAATGGGGACAATGGGGACAATGGGACAATGGGACATTGGGGACAATGGGGACAGTGGGGACAAGGGGACAATGGGGACAATGGGACAATGGGGACAATGGGACAATGGGACAATGGGACATTGGGGACAATGGGACAATGGGGACAATGGGACAATGGGACAATGGGACAATGGGGACAATGGGGACAATGGGACAATGGGGACAATGGGACAATGGGGACAATGGGGACATTGGGGACAATGGGGACAATGGGGACAATGGGACAATGGGGACAATGGGACAATGGGACAATGGGACAATGGGGACAATGGGACAATGGGACAAGGGGACAATGGGACAATGGGACAAGGGGACAATGGGACAATGGGGACAATGGGACAATGGGACAATGGGACAAGGGGACAAGGGGACAATGGGACAATGGGACAATGGGGACAATGGGACAATGGGGACAATGGGACAATGGGACAATGGGGACAATGGGACAATGGGACAATGGGACAATGGGACAATGGGACATTGGGGACAATGGGACAATGGGGACAATGGGACAATGGGGACAATGGGGACAATGGGGACAATGGGGACAATGGGACAATGGGGACAATGGGACAATGGGGACAATGGGGACAATGGGGACAATGGGACAATGGGGACAATGGGGACAATGGGACAATGGGGACATTGGGGACAATGGGGACAATGGGGACAATGGGACAATGGGGACAATGGGACAATGGGACAATGGGACAATGGGGACAATGGGGACAATGGGACAATGGGGACAATGGGGACAATGGGGACAATGGGGACAATGGGGACAATGGGACAATGGGGACAATGGGACAATGGGACAATGGGACAATGGGGACATTGGGGACAATGGGGACAATGGGGACAATGGGACAATGGGGACAATGGGACAATGGGACAATGGGGACAATGGGGACAATGGGGACAATGGGACAATGGGACAATGGGGACAATGGGACAATGGGGACAATGGGACAATGGGGACAATGGGGGCGATGGGACCACCCCCCCAACCGCCCCTCCCCCCCGTGTCGCTGTCGCAGCCCCTCCCCCCTGCGAGGTGCCCCCGCCCCCCCGCGACTGTCACGACATCCACGCGGGGGGGGAACGCGACGACGGCGTCTACCTGGTGTACCCGGGGGGCAGCGGGGCGCCCCCCCTGCCCGTCTTCTGCGACATGAGCACCCAGGGACACGTCTGGACGGTACCGGGGACCCAGGAGTGCGGGGGGGACCCGGGAGTGCGGGGGGACCCAGGAGTTCGGGGGGGAACCCAGGAGTTCAGGAGGGAACCCAGGAGTTCCCAGGGAACAACTTTGGGGTAGACCTGGTGGCCCCGGGTGGGTCCTGGGTAGACCTGGTCTCCCTGAGTGACCCAAATAATGTGGGATGCAGGCGTGGGGGGGGGGGGGCCAGGAGTGCAGGAGGGACCCAGGAGTGCAAGGGGACCCAGGAGTGCGGGGGGCAACCCAGGAGTTCGGGAGGGAACCCAGGAGTTCGGGAGGGAACCCAGGGATCATGTTCAGGGTAGACCTGATGGCCCCGGGTGGGTCCTGGGTAGACCTGGTCTCCTTGAGTGACCCATATAATTAATGCGGAATACAGGCATTGGGGGGGGAACCAGGAGGGCGCGGAGGACCCAGGAGTGCGGGAGGGACCCAGGAGTGCGGGAGGGACCCAGGAATGCGGGAGGGAACCCAGGAGTTCCGAGGGATCATGTTCGGGGTAGACCTGATGGCCCTGGGTGGGTCCTGGATAGACCTGGTCTCCCTGAGTGACCCATGTAATTAATGTGGGATACAGGCGTGTGGGGGGCGAACCAGGAGGGCGGGGGGGACCCAGGAGTGCAGGAGGGACCCAGGAGTGCGGGGGGGAACCCAGGAGTACGGGGGGAACCCAGGAGTGCGGGAGATAGCCAGGAGTTTGGGAGGGGACCCAGGAGTGCGGGGGGGACGACCCAGAAGTCTAAGAGGGGACCCAGGAGCGCGGGAGGGACCCAGGAGTACAGGGGGACCCAGGAGTTCGGGAGGGACCCAGGAGTTCGGGAGGGGACCCAGGAGTGCCGGGTGGGGAGACCGAATTGTGGTAGACCTGGTGCTCCTGAGCACCAGATCGGTAGATCTGGTCTCCCTAAGGGACCCATCTCATATAGGGGAGATGCAGGTGTTCGGGAGGGACCCAGGAGTGCGGGGGGGACCCAGGAGTGAGGGAGGGGACCCAGGCGTCCGAGAGGGACCCAGGCGTTCGGGGAGGGACCCAGGCGTCCGGGTGGCCCCCCAACCCCCTCCCGTAATTCAGGTTTTTCAGAAGCGATTTAACGGATCCGTCAGTTTTTTCCGGGGCTGGAACGACTACAAGCAGGGGTTTGGACGCGCCGACGGCGAGTACTGGCTGGGTGAGTCCAGTTTGGACCAGTATGGACCAGTGTGAACCAGTATAGACCAGTATGGACCAGTATGGACCAGTGTAAACCAGTATGGACCAGTATAGAGCAGTATAGACCAGTATGGACCAGTGTAAACCAGTATGGACCAGTATAGACCAGTATAGACCAGTGTAAACCAGTATAGACCAGTATGGACCAGTATAGACCAGTGTAGACCAGTATAGACCAGTATGGACCAGTGTAAACCAGTATGGACCAGTATAGACCAGTATGGACCAGTATGGACCAGTGTAAACCAGTATAGACCAGTATAGAGCAGTATGAACCAGTATAGACCAGTATAAACCAGTATACCCCACATCCTGCCCCACATCCCACCCCATATCTGTCCCACATCCCGCCCCATCTTCTGCCCCACATCCTGCCCCACATCCTGCCCCACATCTGCCCCACTCCTGCCCCACATCTGCCCCACATCTGCCCCACTCCTGCCCCACATCCTGCCCTATATCCTGCCCCACATCTGCCCCACATCCCACCCACATCCTGCCCATATCCTGCCCCACATCCCGCCCCATGTTCTGCCCCACATCCCGCCCATGTTGTGCCCCACATCCCACCCACATCCTGCCCCATATCCCACCCCCCTATGCCCCATTTGTACCTCACATCCCGCCCCATCTTCTGCCCCACATCCACCCCACATCCCACCCACATCCTGCCCAGATCCTGCCCCATATCCCGCCCCACTGTGCCCCATTTGTACCCCAAATCTCACCCCACATGTGCCCCACACGCAGGGCTGCAGGTGCTGCACCTGCTGACGCTGCAGGGCCGCTACGAGCTGCCCCACATCCTGCCCCACATCCACCCCACATCCTGCCCAATATCCCGCCCCACTGTGCCCCATCTTCTGCCCCACATCCCACCCACATCCCGCCCCACATCCACCCCACATCCTGCCCAGATCCTGCCCAATATCCCGCCCCACTGTGCCCCATTTGTACCCCCAATCTCACCCCACATGTGCCCCACACGCAGGGCTGCAGGCGCTGCACCTGCTGACGCTGCAGGGCCGCTACGAGCTGCCCCACATCCTGCCCCACATCCACCCCACATCCTGCTCAATATCCCGCCCCACTGTGCCCCATCTTCTGCCCCACATCCCACCCACATCCTGCCCCACATCCTGCCCCACATCCACCCCACATCCTGCCCAATATCCCGCCCCACTGTGCCCCATCTTCTGCCCCACATCGGCCCCACATCCCGCCCCACATCCTGCCCCACATCCTGCCCCAGATCCTGCTCAATATCCCGCCCCACTGTGCCCCATCTTCTGCCCCACATCCCACCCACATCCTGCCCCACATCCTGCCCCACATCCACCCCACATCCTGCCCAATATCCCGCCCCACTGTGCCCCATCTTCTGCCCCACATCCCACCCACATCCTGCCCCACATCCACCCCACATCCTGCCCAGATCCTGCTCAATATCCCGCCCCACTGTGCCCCATCTTCTGCCCCACATCGGCCCCACATCCCACCCATGTCCTGCCCAATATCCCACCCACATCCTGCCCAGATCCTGCCCCATATCCCGCCCCACTGTGCCCCATTTGTACCCCAAATCTCACCCCACATCTGCCCCACACGCAGGGCTGCAGGCGCTGCACCTGCTGACGCTGCAGGGCCGCTACGAGCTGCCCCACATCCTGCCCCACATCCACCCCACATCCTGCCCACATCCCACCCCACTGTGCCCCATCTTCTGCCCCACATCCACCCCACATCCTGCCCAGATCCTGCCCAATATCCCGCCCCACTGTGCCCCATTTGTACCCCCAATCTCACCCCACATGTGCCCCACACGCAGGGCTGCAGGCGCTGCACCTGCTGACGCTGCAGGGCCGCTACGAGCTGCGCGTGGAGCTCGAGGACTTCGAGAACAACACGGCGGCCGCCACCTACGGCAGCTTCGCGCTGTCGCCCCACGCCGTGAGCGCCGAGGAGGACGGCTACACCCTGCACGTGGGCGGCTTCGTGGACGGCGGCGCCGGTGAGGGACCCCACGGGGGGGCAGTGGGGCAATGGGGGGCAATGGGAGTCAGTGGGGGTCAATGGGGATCAATGGGGGGCAATGGGGGGCAATGGGGGGCAATGGGAGTCAGTGGGAGGGACATCAAGTCAACGTTGGTCAATAGGAGTCAATGGGAGTCAATGGGGGGCAATGGGAGTCAATGGGGGGCAATGGGAGTCAATGGGGGGCAATGGGGGGCAATGGGGGGCAATGGGAGTCAATGGGGGGCAATGGGGGGCAATGGGAGTCAATGAGAGTCAATGGGGATCAATGGGAGGGATATCAAGTCAACGTTGGTCAATGGGGGCCAACGGGGGTCAATGGGGGTTCAATGGGGGTCAATGAGGGCCAATGGGGGCCAATGGGCATCAATGGGAGTCAACGGGGGTCAATCGGGGTCAATGGGGGTCAATGGGAGTCAATGGGGGTCAATGGGGGTCAATGGGGGTCAATGGGGCTCAATGAGAGTCAATGAGAGTCAATGGGAGTCAATGGGAGTCAATGGGGGTCAATGGGGGTCAATGGGGGTCAATGGGAGGGAGATCAAGTCAACGTTGGCCATGGGGGGTCAATGGGAGTCAATGGGGGTCAACGGGAGTCAGCATTGGTCAATGGGAGTCAATGGGGGTCAATGGGGGTCAATGGGGGTCAATGGGAGTCAATGGGGATCAATGGGAGTCAATGGGGGTCAATGGGAATCAATGGAGGTCAATGGGAGTCAATGGAGGTCAATGGGAGTCAATGGGGATCAATGGGAGTCAATGGGGGTAAATGGGGGTCAATGGGAGTCAATGGGGGTCAATGGGGATCAATGGGAGTCAATGGGGGTCAATGGGGGTCAATGGGAGTCAATGAGAGTCAATGGGGGTCAATGGGGGTCAATGGGGGTCAATGGGGGTCAGTGGGGGTCAGTGGGTCAATGGGGCCATGGGGAGGAGGACGGCTACACCCTGCACGTGGGCGGCTTCGTGGACGGCGGCGCCGGTGAGGGACCCCACGGGTGGGCAGTGGGGCAATGGGGGGCAATGGGGGGCAATGGGAGTCAGTGGGGGTCAATGGGAGTCAATGGGGGTCAATGGGAGTCAATGGGAGTCAATGGGGGTCAATGGGGGTCAATGGGGGTCAATGGGGGTCAATGGGTCAATGGGGCCATGGGGAGGAGGACGGCTACACCCTGCACGTGGGCGGCTTCGTGGACGGCGGCGCCGGTGAGGGACCCCACGGGGGGGCAGTGGGGCAATGGGGGGCAATGGGGGGCAATGGGAGTCAGTGGGGGTCAATGGGAGTCAATGGGGGGCAATGGGAGTCAATGGGGGGCAATGGGGGTCAATGGAGGTCAATGGGAGTCAATGGGGGGCAATGGGGGTCAATGGGGGTCAATGGGAGTCAATGGGGGTCAACGGGGGTCAGTGGGAGGGAGATCAAGTCAACGTTGGCCATGGGAGGTCAATGGGAGTCAATGGGGGTCAATGGGGGTCAATGGGGGTCAACGGGGGTCAATGGGAGGGAGATCAAGTCAACGTTGGCCATGGGAGGTCAATGGGAGTCAATGGGAGTCAATGGGGGTCAATGGGGGTCAACGGGGGTCAATGGGAGGGAGATCAAGTCAACGTTGGCCATGGGGGGTCAATGGGAGTCAATGGGGGTCAATGGGGGTCAACGGGGGTCAACGGGGGTCAGCGTTGGTCAATGGGGGTCAATGAGAAACAATGGGAGTCAATGGGGGTCAATCGGGGTCAATGGGGGTCAATGGGGGTCAATGGGAGGGAGATCAAGTCAACGTTGGTCAATGGGGGTCAATGGGAGTCAATGGAGGTCAATGGGAGTCAATGGGGATCAATGGGGGTCAATGGGGGTCAATGGGAGTCAATGGGAGTCAATGGGAGTCAATGGGGGTCAATGGGGGTCAATGGGGGTCAATGGAGGTCAATGGGAGTCAATGGGAGTCAGTGGGGGTCAGTGGGGGTCAATGGAGGTCAATGGGGGTCAATGGGAGTCAATGGGAGTCAATGGGAGTCAATGGGAGTCAATGGGAGTCAATGGGGGTCAATGGGGGGCAATGGGGGGCAATGGGGGTCAATGGGAGTCAGTGGGGGTCAATGGGAGTCAATGGGGGTCAATGGGGGTCAATGGGGGTCAATGGGGGTCAATGGGGGGCAATGGGGGGCAATGGGGTGCAATGGGGGTCAATGAGAGTCAATGGGGGGCAATGGGAGTCAATGGGGGTCAATGGGGGTCAACGGGGGTCAATGGGAGGGAGATCAAGTCAACGTTGGCCATGGGGGGTCAATGGGAGTCAATGGGGGTCAATGGGGGTCAACGGGGGTCAACGGGAGTCAGCGTTGATCAATGGGGGTCAATGAGAAACAATGGGAGTCAATGGGGGTCAATCGGGGTCAATGGGGGTCAATGGGGGTCAATGGGAGGGAGATCAAGTCAACGTTGGTCAATGGGAGTCAATGGAGGTCAATGGGAGTCAATGGGGATCAATGGGGGTCAATGGGGGTCAATGGGAGTCAATGGGAGTCAATGGGAGTCAATGGGGGTCAATGGAGGTCAATGGGGGTCAATGGGGGTCAATGGGAGTCAATGGGAGTCAATGGGAGTCAATGGGGGTCAATGGGGGGCAATGGGGGTCAATGGGGGTCAATGGGAGTCAGTGGGGGTCAATGGGAGTCAATGGGAGTCAATGGGGGTCAATGGGGGTCAATGGGGGTCAATGGGGGGCAATGGGAGTCAATGGGGATCAATGGGAGTCAATGGGAGTCAATGGGAGTCAATGGGGGTCAATGGGAGGGACATCAAGTCAACGTTGGTCAATGGGGGTCAATGGGGGTCAATGGGAGTCAATGGGGGTCAAAGGGGGTCAATGGGGGTCAATGGGATCAATGGGAGTCAATGGGGGTCAACAGGAGTCATTGGGGGTCAATGGGGGTGAATGGGGATCAATGGGAGTCAATGGGGGTCAATGGGGGTCAATGGGGGTCAATGGGGGTCAATGGGGATCAATGGGGGTCAATGGGGGTCAACAGGAGTCAATGGGAGTCAATGGGGGTCAATGGGAGTCAATGGGGGTCAATGGGGGTCAATGGGAGTCAATGGGAGTCAATGGTGGTCAATGGGAGTCAATGGGGGTCAATGGGAGTCAATGGGGATCAATGGGGGTCAATGGGGGTCAATGGGGGTCAATGGGAGTCAATGGGAGTCAATGGTGGTCAATGGGAGTCAATGGGAGTCAATGGGAGTCAATGGGGATCAATGGGGGTCAATGGGAGTCAATGGGGGTCAATGGGGGTCAATGGGAGTCAATGGGGGGCAATGGGAGTCAATGGGGGGCAATGGGGATCAATGGGAGTCAATGGGAGTCAATGGGGGTCAATGGGGGTCAATGGAGGGCAATGGGGGTCAATGGGGGTCAATGGGAGTCAATGGGAGTCAGTGGGGGTCAATGGGAGTCAATGGGGGTCAATGGGGGTCAATGGGGGTCAATGGGGGGCAATGGGGGGCAATGTGGATCAATGGGAGTCAATGGGAGTCAATGGGAGTCAATGGGGGTCAATGGGGGTCAATGGGGGTCAATGGGAGGGACATCAAGTCAACATTGGTCAATGGGGGTCAATGGGGGTCAATGGGGGTCAATGGGGGTCAATGGGATCAATGGGATCAATGGGAGTCAATGGGGGTCAACAGGAGTCAATGGGGGTCAATGGGGGTGAATGGGGATCAATGGGAGTCAATGGGGGTCAATGGGGGTCAATGGGGGTCAATGGGGATCAATGGGGATCAATGGGGGTCAATGGGGGTCAACAGGAGTCAATGGGAGTCAATGGGGGTCAATGGGAGTCAATGGGGGTCAATGGGGGTCAATGGGAGTCAATGGGAGTCAATGGGGGTCAATGGGAGTCAATGGGAGTCAATGGGGGTCAATGGGGGTCAATGGGGGTCAATGGAGGTCAATGGGGGTCAATGGGAGTCAATGGGAGTCAATGGGAGTCAATGGGGGTCAATGGGGTTCAATGGGGTTCAATGGGAGTCAGTGGGGGTCAATGGGGGTCAATGGGGGGCAATGGGGGGCAATGGGGGTCAATGGGAGTCAATGGGGATCAATGGGAGTCAATGGGAGTCAATGGGAGTCAATGGGGGTCAATGGGGGGCAATGGGGGGCAATGGGGGGCAATGGGGGTCAATGGGGGTCAATGGGGGGCAATGGGGGTCAATGGGGATCAATGGGAGTCAATGGGAGTCAATGGGAGTCAATGGGGGTCAATGGGGGTCAATGGGGGGCAATGGGGGGCAATGGGGGTCAATGGGAGTCAGTGGGGGTCAATGGGAGTCAGTGGGGGTCAATGGGGGTCAATGGGAGGGACATCAAGTCAACGTTGGTCAATGGGGGTCAATGGGGGTCAATGGGATCAATGGGATCAATGGGAGTCAATGGGGGTCAACAGGAGTCATTGGGGGTCAATGGGGGTGAATGGGGATCAATGGGAGTCAATGGGGGTCAATGGGAGTCAATGGGAGTCAATGGGAGTCAATGGGGTCAATGGGAGTCAATGGGGGTCAATGGGGGTCAATGGGAGTCAATGGGAGTCAATGGGGGTCAATGGGAGTCAATGGGGGTCAATGGGGATCAATGCGGGTCAATGGGAGGGAGATCATGGGGTGGGGTCCCCAGACCAACGCCGCCACCCCATGACGCCCCCTCCCCCCCCCTCCCCCCCTCCCCTCCCCCCCCCCCCAGGCGACTCGCTGAGCTACCACAACGGGCAGAAGTTCTCGACGTTCGACCGCGACCAGGACCTGTACGTGCAGAACTGCGCCGCGCTCTCCTCGGGCGCCTGGTGGTTCCGCAGCTGCCACTTCTCCAACCTCAACGGCTTCTACCTGGGGGGCGCCCACCTCTCCTACGCCAACGGCATCAACTGGGCCCAGTGGAAGGGCTTCTACTACTCGCTGCGCAAGAGCGAGATGAAGATCCGGCGCCTCTGAGGCCCCGCCCCCTCCCCGCCCCGCCCCCGCCCTCCCCATGGCTGCAATTAAACCCCTTCGTTGATTGGCCAAGGGCTAATGAGTCGATGGTGGAGAAACATCTCCATGGGGTTGGTGGTTGCATCTCCATGGGGTTCAAGGTCATTCATTGTATCTCAATGGGGTTGGTGGTTATGGGGTCTAGAAGGTCAGGTGGCTCCTCACCCAGTCCTAATTAAGCCCTAATTAACCCCCCGTTGATTGGCCAAGGGCTTAAGGAGTCAATGGTGGAGAAACATCTCCATGGGGTTGATGGTTCTTGGGTCTCAATGGGTCCATGGTCATTGTATCCACATGGGGTTGGTGGTTATGGGGTCTAGAAGGTCAGCTGAGCCCTCCCCACTCTTAATTAGTCCATAACTAATTAACCTTTTGATTGGCCAAGGGCTTAATGAGTCGATGGTGGAGAAACATCTCAAGGGGTTGGTGGTTGCATCTCCATGGGGTTCAAGGTCATTCATTGTATCTCAATGGGGTTGGTGGTTATGGGGTCTAGAAGGTCAGGTGGCTCCTCCCCCACTCTTAATTAAGCCCTAATTAACCCCCCGTTGATTGGCCAAGGGTTTAATGAGTCAATGGTGAGGAAACATCTCCATGGGGTTGACGGTTCTTGGGTCTCAATGGGTCCATGGTCATGGTGTCTACATGGGGTTGGTGGTTATGGGGTCTAGAAGGTCAGCTGACCCCTCCCCACTCTTAATTAGTCCATAACTAATTAACCTTTTGATTGGCCAAGGGCTTAATGAGTCAGTGGTGGAGAAACATCTCAAGGGGTTGGTGGTTGCATCTCCATGGGGTTGGTGGTCATTGGGTCTCAATGGGTTGGGGTTGGTGGTTATGGGGTCTAGAAGGTCAGCTGACCCCTCCCCACTCTTAATTAGTCCATAACTAATTAACCTTTTGATTGGCCAAGGGCTTAATGAGTCAATGGTGAGGAAACATCTCCATGAGGTTGATGGTCATTGGGTCTCAATGGGTCCATGGTCATGGTGTCTACATGGGGTTGGTGGTTATGGGGTCTAGAAGGTCAGGTGACCCCTCCCCACTCTTAATTAACCCCTTATTAATTAACATTTTGATTGGCCAAGGGCTTAATGAGTCAATGGTGGAGAAACATCTCCATGGGGTTGATGGTTCTTGGGTCTCAATGGGTCCATGGTCATTGTATCCACATGGGGTTGGTGGTTATGGGGTCTAGAAGGTCAGCTGACCCCTCCCCACTCTTAATTAGTCCATAACTAATTAACCTTTTGATTGGCCAAGGGCTTAATGAGTCGATGGTGGAGAAACATCTCCATGGGCTTGACGGTTCTTGGGTCTCAATGGGTCCATGGTCATTGTATCCACATGGGGTTGGTGGTTATGGGGTCTAGAAGGTCAGCTGACCCCTCCCCACTCTTAATTAACCCCTTATTAATTAACATTTTGATTGGCCAAGGGCTTAATGAGTCGATGGTGGAGAAACATCTCAAGGGGTTGGTGGTTGCATCTCCATGGGGTTGATGGTCATTGAGTCTTTATGGGTTGGGGTTGGTAGTTATGGGGTCTAGAAGGTCAGGTGACTCCTCCCCCAGTCTTAATTAAGCCCTAATTAACCTCCCATTGATTGGCCAAGGGCTTAATGAGTCAATGGTGGAGAAACATCTCAATGGGGTTGATGGTCATTGGGTCTCAATGGGTCCATGGTCATTGTATCCACATGGGGTTGGTGGTTATGGGGTCTAGAAGGTCAGCTGACCCCTCCCCACTCTTAATTAACCCCTTATTAATTAATATTTTGATTGGCCAAGGGCTTAATGAGTCGATGGTGGAGAAACATCTCCATGGGGTTGATGGTCATTGAGTCTTTATGGGTTGGGATTGGTGGTTATGGGGTCTAGAAGGTCAGGTGACTCCTCCCCCACTCTTAATTAAGCCCTAATTAACCTCCCATTGATTGGCCAAGGGCTTAATGAGTCAATGGTGAGGAAACATCTCCATGGGGTTGGTGGTTCTTGGGTCTCAATGGGTCCATGGTCATGGTGTCTACATGGGGTTGGTGGTTATGGGGTCTAGAAGGTCATGTGACCCCTCCCCACTCTTAATTAGTCCATAACTAATTAACCTTTTGATTGGCCAAGGGCTTAATGAGTCGATGGTGGAGAAACATCTCAAGGGGTTGGTGGTTGCATCTCCATGGGGTTCAAGGTCATTCATTGTATCTCAATGGGGTTGGTGGTTATGGGGTCTAGAAGGTCAGGTGGCTCCTCCCCCACTCTTAATTAAGCCCTAATTAACCCCCCGTTGATTGGCCAAGGGTTTAATGAGTCAATGGTGGAGAAACATCTCCATGGGGTTGACGGTTCTTGGGTCTCAATGGGTCCATGGTCATTGTATCCACATGGGGTTGGTGGTTATGGGGTCTAGAAGGTCAGCTGACCCCTCCCCACTCTTAATTAACCCCTTATTAATTAATATTTTGATTGGCCAAGGGCTTAATGAGTCGATGGTGGAGAAACATCTCAAGGGGTTGGTGGTTGCATCTCCATGGGGTTGGTGGTCATTGGGTCTTTATGGGTTGGGGTTGGTGGTTATGGGGTCTAGAAGGTCAGCTGACCCCTCCCCACTCTTAATTAACCCCTTATTAATTAACATTTTGATTGGCCAAGGGCTTAATGAGTCAATGGTGGAGAAACATCTCCATGGGGTTGATGGTTCTTGGGTCTCAATGGGTCCATGGTCATGGTGTCTACATGGGGTTGGTGGTTATGGGGTCTAGAAGGTCAGCTGACCCCTCCCCACTCTTAATTAGTCCATAACTAATTAACATTTTGATTGGCCAAGGGCTTAATGAGTCAATGGTGGAGAAACATCTCAAGGGGTTGGTGGTTGCATCTCCATGGGGTTCAAGGTCATTCATTGTATCTCAATGGGGTTGGTGGTTATGGGGTCTAGAAGGTCAGGTGGCTCCTCCCCCACTCTTAATTAAGCCCTAATTAACCCCCCGTTGATTGGCCAAGGGCTTAATGAGTCAATGGTGGAGAAACATCTCAATGGGGTTGATGGTCATTGGGTCTCAATGGGTCCATGGTCATTGTATCCACATGGGGTTGGTGGTTATGGGGTCTAGAAGGTCAGCTGACCCCTCCCCACTCTTAATTAGTCCATAACTAATTAACCTTTTGATTGGCCAAAGGCTTAATGAGTCGATGGTGGAGAAACATCTCAAGGGGTTGGTGGTTGCATCTCCATGGGGTTCAAGGTCATTCATTGTATCTCAATGGGGTTGGTGGTTATGGGGTCTAGAAGGTCAGGTGGCTCCTCCCCCACTCTTAATTAAGCCCTAATTAACCCCCCGTTGATTGGCCAAGGGTTTAATGAGTCAATGATGGAGAAACATCTCCATGGGGTTGGTGGCTCTTGGGTCTCAATGGGTCCATGGTCATGGTGTCTACATGGGGTTGGTGGTTATGGGGTCTAGAAGGTCAGCTGAGCCCTCCCCACTCTTAATTAACCCCTTATTAATTAATATTTTGATTGGCCAAGGGCTTAATGAGTCGATGGTGGAGAAACATCTCAAGGGGTTGGTGGTTGCATCTCCATGGGGTTGGTGGTCATTGGGTCTTTATGGGTTGGGGTTGGTGGTTATGGGGTCTAGAAGGTCAGCTGACCCCTCCCCACTCTTAATTAGTCCATAACTAATTAACCTTTTGATTGGCCAAGGGCTTAATGAGTCGATGGTGGAGAAACATCTCCATGGGCTTGACGGTTCTTGGGTCTCAATGGGTCCATGGTCATGGTGTCTACATGGGGTTGGTGGTTATGGGGTCTAGAAGGTCAGGTGACCCCTCCCCACTCTTAATTAACCCCTTATTAATTGACCTTTTGATTGGCCAAGGGCTTAATGAGTCGATGGTGGAGAAACATCTCAAGGGGTTGGTGGTTGCATCTCCATAGGGTTGATGGTCATTGAGTCTTTATGGGTTGGGATTGGTGGTTATGGGGTCTAGAAGGTCAGGTGACTCCTCCCCCACTCTTAATTAAGCCCTAATTAACCTCCCATTGATTGGCCAAGGGCTTAATGAGTCAATGGTGAGGAAACACCTCCATAGGGTTGGTGGTCATTGGGTCTTTATGGGTTGGGGTTGGTGGTTATGGGGTCTAGAAGGTCAGGTGACCCCTCCCCACTCTTAATTAGTCCATAACTAATTAACCTTTTGATTGGCCAAGGGCTTAATGAGTCAATGGTGAGGAAACACCTCCATAGGGTTGATGGTCATTGAGTCTTTATGGGTTGGGGTTGGTAGTTATGGGGTCTAGAAGGTCATGTGACCCCTCCCCACTCTTAATTAACCCCTAATTAACCCCCCGTTGATTGGCCAAGGTGTTAACGAGTCAATGGAGAGGAAACACCTCCATGGTCGGCGGTTGCTCCATTTATGGGGGTATTTTGGGGACACTTTGCGGGGGTCCCGGGTTGGTTTTGGGGCGGATTCACTGGGTTTTGGGTCTGGGCGCCTCGTCCAATCGCCTGGCGGCGGCGTCCAGGGCGGCCAATCGCGCGGCGGCTCCGCCCAGCTGCAGCAGGTTCAGCAGGAACTTGAGGGCGGCCATGGGGGTCGCGACCCAGAGGAGGAGCCGGAACAGCCCGGGGGCCCCCGGGAGCACTGGGCACCAGTACGGACCAGTTCAGACCAGTACGGACCAGTACGGACCAGTACGGACCAGTTCAGACCAGTATGGACCAGTACGGACCAGTACGGACCAGTTCAGACCAGTACGGACCAGTTCAGACCAGTATGGACCAGTACGGACCAGTTCAGACCAGTACGGACCAGTATGGACCAGTATGGACCAGTATGGACCAGTTCAGACCAGTATGGACCAGTATGGACTGGTTCAGACCAGTACAGACCGGTTCAGACCAGTATGGACCAGTACGGACCAGTACGGACCAGTGAAACCCCCAGTTCATCCCAGTGAACCCCCCAGTCCATCCCAGTCCATCCCAGTGACCTCCCCAGTCCATCCCAGTTCAGACCAGTATGGACCAGTATGGACCAGTCCATCCCAGTGAACCCCCAGTCCATCCCAGTTCATCCCAGTTCATCCCAGTCCATCCCAGTCCCTCCCAGTCCCATCCCAGTCCCTCCCAGTCCCTCCCAGTCCCTCCCAGTTCATTCCAGTGCATCCCAGTTCATCCCAGTCCAAACCAGTCCATCCCAGTTCCCTCCCAGTCCCTCCAGTATAAACCAGTTCCCCCCAGTCAACCAGTATAACCAGTCTCCCTAGTCTCTCTAACCAGTTTCTCCCCAGTCTCATAACCAGTATAACCAGTATAACCAGTCTCTCCCCAGTCTGACCAGTCTAACCAGTCTCTCCCCAGTCTGTGACCAGTATAACCGGTATAACCAATCTCCCCCCAGTCTAACCAGTCTAACCAGCCTCTCCCCAGTCTGTGACCAGTATAACCAGTATAACCAGTCTCCCCCCAGTATAACCAGTCTCTGACCAGTATAACCAGTATAACCAGTCTCCCCCCAGTCTGTCCCCAGCCTGACCAGTATAACCAGCCTCTCCCCAGTCTCCCCCCAGTCTGACCAGTCTGACCAGTCTCTCCCCAGTCTGACCAGTCTGACCAGTATAACCAGTCTGTGACCAGTATAACCAGTATAACCAGCCTCTCCCCAGTCTGTGACCAGTATAACCAGTCTAACCAGCCTCTCCCCAGTCTCCCCTCAGTCTGACCAGTCTGACCAGTATAACCAGTCTCTCCCCAGTATAACCAGTCTGTGACCAGTATAACCAGTCTGACCAGCCTCTCCCTAGTCTCCCCCCAGTATAACCAGTCTGACCAGTCTCTCCCCAGTATAACCAGTCTGTGACCAGTCTGACCAGTCTAACCAGTCTCCCCCCAGTCTGACCAGTATAACCAGTCTCTCCCCAGTCTCCCCCCAGTGTGACCAGTCTGACCAGTATAACCAGTCTGTGACCAGTCTGACCAGTCTGACCAGTCTGACCAGTCTCTCCCCAGTCTGACCAGTCTGACCAGTCTAACCAGTCTAACCAGCCTCTCCCCAGTCTGACCAGTCTGACCAGTATAACCAGTCTCTCCCCAGTATAACCAGTCTGTGACCAGTCTAACCAGCCTCTCCCCAGTCTCCCCCCAGTCTGACCAGTGTGACCAGTATAACCAGTCTCTCCCCAGTCTGTGACCAGTCTAACCAGTCTAACCAGTCTCTCCCCAGTGTGACCAGTCTGACCAGTATAACCAGTCTCCCCCCAGTATAACCAGTATAACCAGTCTCTCCCCAGTCTCCCCCCAGTATAACCAGTATAACCAGCCTCTCCCCAGTCTGTGACCAGTATAACCAGTCTGACCAGTCTCTCCCCAGTCTCCCCCCAGTCTGCCCAGTCTGCCCAGTTCACCCAGCGCGTCCCACTGACCGCGGGGCCCGTCGCTGAACTTCACCAGGTAGAGGCCGCAGTAAAACGCTTCGTTCCCGGCGCAAAGCGCGAACAGCAGCGGCTGGGGGCGGGGCCAACATGGACACGCCCCCTCCGCCGACCCCGCCCCCAGCCAGCCCTGACCCCGCCCCCAAACCGCAGACCCCGCCCCCAACTCGTGACCACGGCCCCTGACCTCACCCCAACCCCATGATGCCGCCCCCAAGCACATGGCCACGCCCACCGACTCCGCCCCCAACCCCATGGCCCGGCCCCCAACCCACCCCAACACCATGACCCCGCCCCCAAAACCATGACCCCGCCCCCAACCCCATGGCCACACCCCCAACCCCATGGCCACACCCCCAACCCCATGGCCACACCCCCAACCCCATGGCCACACCCCCAACCCACCCCAACGCCCTGACCCCGCCCCCAAATCACTGACCCCACCCCCAAATCACTGACCCCACCCCCAAATCACTGACCCTGCCCCCAACCCCATGGCCCCACCCCCAACCCCATAGCCCCGCCCTCTTACCCCACCCCAACCCCCAGAGCACATCCCCCCAGCTCCTCCCCCACTCCCTGATCCCCCCCTTTGTCCCTCCCCCACCCCACTGACCACACCCCCCAACCCCTGGCCCCTCCCCCTCTGACTCCCTCCCCCACCCTAAGGCCCCTCCCCCTCTCCAGCCCCATGACCCCTCCCCCTCCCTCTCACCCCTCCCCCACTCCTGGTCCCTCCTCCAGCCCCATTGGCCCCTCCCCCTTGGCCCCGCCCCCTTACCTTGTTTGTGTAGTAGAGGCGCAGCAGCGGGTGCCCCTCCCCCCCCACGTCCTTGTGGGAGGCTCCGCCCTCCAGGGTGGTGCTGGGGGAGGGGAAAGGGGGCAGGGTCGGGGGGACACGCCCACCAGCCACACCTCTTCACCCAACCCAACCACACCCCCTTTTTCCCGCCCCCTTAGCTCCGCCCCATTTATCCCCATTCCCTTCATCCCCACCCCCTTTAGCTCCACCCCCTTTAACCCATCCCCTTTAGCTCCACCCCTTTATCCCCACCCTCTTTAGCACTGCCCCTTTAGCCCCGCCCCCTTTACCCCTAGCTCCATCCCCTTCATCCCCACCCCCTTTACCTCCACGCCTTTTATTCCCACCCCTTTAGCTCCGCCCCCTCTCTCCACCCCTGAAGCTCCGCCCCCTCTCTCCTCACCCCCTTTAGCTCCGCCCCTCTAATCCCCACCCCTTTAGCTCCACCCCTTTTATTCCCACCCCTTTAGCTCCACCCCTCTCTCCTCACCCCCTTTAGCTCCGCCTCCTTTCTCCCCACCCCCTTTAGCTCCGCTTATCCCCACTTCTTTAGCCCCGCCCCCTTTAACCCCACCACTTCAATCCCTGCCCCCTTTAGCTCCTCCCCCTTTACCCCCACCCCCTTTAGCTCCGCCCCCTTTTCAGTCCGCCCCCTTTTCACTCCACCCTCTATTATTCCCACCTCTTTAGCTCCACCCCCTTTATTCCCACCCCCTTTATTCCCACCCCCTCTAGCCCCACCCCTCTCGCAGGCCCCGCCCCCCTTAGCCCCGCCCACCAGTGCATGTGCAGCCAATGGCTGGCCACGTCCAGCGCCATGCTGAGCTGGAACAGGGCGGCGGTTGCCGGGTAGAGCAGCGCCAGGTTGACCAATAGGCACATGGAGCTGAGCCGGTCCGTCAGCATGTCCAACATGGCGCCAAAACGGGTCCCTGGGGGGGGGGGGGGACAGCGGGGGGACCCCCGGGTGACCCCCGGAACCGCCCCCCCGAGATACACCCCCTAAGGGCCTTTAAACCGGTATAAACCAGTACAGACCAGTATAGACCAGTACAGACCAGTACAGACCAGTACAGACCAGTATGGGTCATCTCACCTCCCCAAGGGTCCTGGGGGACCCCCTGACCCCCCCTGCCCAAAATAACCCCCATAATGCCTTTTCCAGTATAAACCAGTACAAACCAGTATGGACCCATAGGGATTGTTTCCCACCCCATTCACCCCAGTTACCCCTCCAGGCTCCGCCCCCATGAGTCCCCGCCCCCTCAGGCCACGCCCACTCCAAGCCACGCCCCCATATAAGCCACACCTCCTCCACCTAAACCACGCCCCCACCCACCTCCCTACATCCCTTCCCACCCCTATACATCTCAGTTACCCCTCCAAGCTCCACCCCCTCTGGGACACGCCCCCTAAGGCCACTCCCACTCCAAGCCACGCCCCATATAAGCCACGCCTCCTCCCACCTTAACCACGCCCCCCTATCCACCTCCCTACGGCCCATTCCCACCCCTATACACCCAACTTCCCCCTCCCACACCCCTAAGCTCCGCCCCCTCGAGGCCCCACCCACTCAGACCACACCCCTCCCACCTAAACCACGCCTCCTCCCACCTAAACCACGCCCCCTCCCACCTCCCTATGGCCCATTCCCACCCCTATATGTCTCAGTTACCCCTCCATGCTCCACCCCCTCAGGGCCACGCCCCCCTCAGGCCACTCCCACTCCAAGCCACGCCTCTTCCCACCTAAACCACGCCCCCTCCCACCTCCCTATGGCCATTCTCATCCCTATACACCCACCTATACACCCACCTCCCACAAACCACGCCCCCTGCCCTAAACCATGCACCCTCCCCAAAACACGCCCCCTCCCCAAACCACGCCCCCCTCCCCAAGCCACGCCCCCTCCCCCAAAACACGCCCCCTCCCCCAAAACACGCCCCTCCCCAAAACCACGCCCCACCCCAACCAGGCCCCTCCCCAAACCACGACCCCTCCCCAAACCACACCCCCTCCCCAAACCACGCCCCCTCCCCAAACCACGCCCCCTCCCCAAACCACGCCCCCTCCCCAAGCCACGCCCCCTCCCCCAAAACACGCCCCCTCCCCAAACCACGCCCCTCCCCAAAACCACGCCCCACCCCAACCAGGCCCCTCCCCAAACCACACCCCACCCCAAACCACACCCCCTCCCCCAAACCACGCCCCATCCCCAAACCATGCCCCCCAAAACCACGGCCCCTCCCCCAAACCACGGCCCCTCCCCCAAACCACGGCCCACCCCAAACCACACCCCTCCCCCAAACCACGCCCCCCTCCCACCTCCCTACGGCCCCTTCCCGCCCCATACATCGCAGCTACCACTCCCCCACCCCCTCAGCCCCGCCCCCCGAGGCCCCGCCCCCCTCAGCCCCGCCCCCCTCAGCCCCGCCCCCCTCAGCCCCGCCCCCCTTAGCCCCGCCCACCCTGGTTGAGCCTGCGGGCCACGGCGCCGTCCAGGGCGTCCAGGGCGGCGCTGGCCCCGTAGAGCGCGGCCGCGGGAGCCGGGCGCGTGGGCATCAGCCAGACGGCGGCGGCCGCCAGCGCCAGGCGGGCGTAGCCTGGGGGGGGGGGTCAGACCCCAGTGCCCCCCCAGTCCATCCCAATACACCCCAGTGCCCCCCAGTCCATCCCAATATACCCCAGTGCCCCCCAGTCCATCCCAGTGCCCCCCAGTCCATCCCAATATACCCCAGTGCCCCCCAGTCCATCCCAATATACCCCAGTGCCCCCCCAGTCCATCCTAATATACCCCAGTGCCCCCCCAGTTCATCCCAGTATACCCCAGTGCCCCCCCAGTTCATCCCAATATACCCCAGTGCCCCCCCAGTCCATCCCAATATACCCCAGTGCCCCCCCAGTTCATCCCAGTATATCCCAGTGCCCCCCCAGTCCATCCCAATATACCCCAGTGCCCCCCCAGTCCATCCCAATATACCCCAGTGCCCCCCCAGTCCATCCCAATATACCCAAGTGCCCCCCCAGTCCATCCCAGTGCCCCCCAGTCCATCCCAATATACCCCAGTGCCCCCCCAGTCCATCCCAGTGCCCCCCCAGTCCATCCCAATATACCCCAGTGCCCCCCCAGTCCGTCCCAGTATATCCCAGTATCCCCAGTACCCCCACATACTGATGACGTTGGGCAGGAACAGCAGCACATTCTCCCCAGTATAACCCAGTATAACCCAGTACAACCCAGTACAACCCAGTACAACCCAGTACAACCCAGTACATCCCAGTACAACCCAGTACAACCCAGTCACCCCCAATCCACCCCAGTTCCCCCCAGTCCCTTCTCAGTCCCTCCCAGTCCCTCCCAATATATCCCAGTCCCCCCAGCCCCCCCAGTATCCCCAGTACAACCCAGTATAACCCAGTACAACCCAGTACAACCCAGTACGACCCAGTCACCCCCAGCCCCTTCTCAGTCCCTCCCAGTCACCCCAAATCCCTTCCCAGTGCCTCCCAATATATCCCAGTGTCCCCAGTATCACCCAGTACACCCCAGTATATCCCAGTACATCCCAGTATATCTCAGTATATCCCAGTATATCCCAGTACACCCCAGTATGACCCAGTATATCCCAGTACACCCCAGTATATCCCAGTATATCCCAGTACATCCCAGTATATCTCAGTATATCCCAGTATATCCCAGTACACCCCAGTATGACCCAGTATATCCCAGTACACCCCAGTATATCCCAGTATATCCCAGTACACCCCAGTACACCCCAGTACATCCCAGTACATCCCAGTATGACCCAGTACACCCCAGTACACCCCAGTACATCCCAGTACATCCCAGTATGACCCAGTACACCCCAGTACACCCCAGTACACCCCAGTATATCCCAGTATGACCCAGTATAACCCAGTGTATCCCAGTATATCCCAGTATATCCCAGTATAACCCAGTATACCCAGTATATCCCAGTATATCCCAGTACACCCCAGTATATCCCAGTATAACCCAGTATATCCCAGTATAACCCAGTACACCCCAGTACACCCCAGTATAACCCAGTATAACCCAGTATATCCCAGTATAACCCAGTACATCCCAGTATATCCCAGTATATCCCAGTATAACCCAGTACACCCCAGTACACCCCAGTACACCCCAGTATAACCCAGTATAACCCAGTATAACCCAGTACATCCCAGTATAACCCAGTACACCCCAGTACACCCCAGTACACCCCAGTACACCCCAGTATGACCCAGTATAACCCAGTATATCCCAGTACACCCCAGTACACCCAGTACACCCCAGTATATCCCAGTATATCCCAGTACACCCCAGTACACCCAGTACTCCCAGTACACCCCAGTACACCCCAGTACACCCCAGTACTCCCAGTATATCCCAGTACACCCCAGTACACCCCAGTACACCCCAGTACACCCCAGTACTCCCAGTATATCCCAGTACACCCCAGTACATCCCAGTACACCCCAGTATGACCCAGTATATCCCAGTACACCCCAGTACACCCCAGTATATCCCAGTATACCCAGTATAACCAGTACACCCAGCTCCCGTACCGATGACGTTGGGCAGGAAGAGCAGCACGTTCTCCCCGCCGCCCATCGCCCCGGCTCCCCCGCGGCCCCTTTAACGCCGGCTTCCCCACGTGACCGCGCCACGCCACGCCCTCCCCGCCGCACAGCCAACCGGCGCCTCGCTCCCCCCTCACCGCGACCAATCAGCGCCGCGCTCACCCCCCCCCGGCTCCCCCCCTCCGCTTAGGGGCGGTACCTCCCGGCATCCCCCGCGCGCGGCGCCGCGGCCTCTTCCGGTCCGCCCGCCGTTTCCATGGCGACGCGGCGAAAAAGCGCTAATTAACGCGTGAGTAATTAATGAATCGCCTAATTAACCCCTCCCCCCAGCCTCCCCAACCCCCCCGCGCCCCCCCACCCGCCCAGGTCGTTAATTAGACCCTTAATTACCCCCCCACACACACTTCCGGGTGGACCCAGGCGTTCGGGCGCGTCATGAAGTGGGCGTGGCTTCAAAAATGGTCGGTTTTTTAATTAAGGTTTTAATTAAATTGGTTAAAAATGCGCTGGGGGGGTGGGGGGAGGGGCCCTGAGGACAAATGGGGGGTGGGGGACCCCCCGCCCCACACATTGGGGTCAATGTGGGGTCAGCAATGGGGTCATTTCTGGGTCATCATTGGGGTCAATGTGGGGTCATCAATGGGCCATTGGGGTCAATGTGGGGCCATTGGGGTCAGTGTGGGGTCATTGGGGTCAATGTGGGGTCATCAACGGGGTCATTGTTGGGTCATCAGTGGGGTCAATGTGGGGTCAATGTGGGGTCATCAATGGGGTCATTGGGGTCAATGTGGGGTCATCAATGGGGTCATTGGGGTCAATGTGGGGTCATCAATGGGTCATTGAGGTCATTGTTGGGTCATCAATGGGCCATTGGGGTCAATGTGGGGTCATCGATGGGGTCATTGGGGTCATCAATGGGTCCCCAAGACCCCATTGGGTCATCAATGGGTGCCCATGGGTCCCTTTGGGGTCAATGTTGGGTCATCGATGGGGTCATTGGGGTCATCGTTGGGTCATCACTGGGTCCCATTGGTCCCCAAGACCTTGTCAAGACCCCATTGGGTCCCATTGGGTCAATGTTGGGTCATCGTTGGGTCCCCATTGGCCGTTGGGTCAATGTTGGGTTCCCATTGGGTCCCATTGGGTCATCACGGGGTCATCAATGGGTCCCCGAGACGCCATTGGGGTCAATGCTGGGTCATCAATGGGTCCCCAAGACCCCATCGGGTCCCCATTGGGTCCCATGGGGTCAATGTTGGGTCCTCATTGGTCCCCAAGACCCCATTGGGGTCATCGTTGGGTCCCCAAGACCCCATTGGGTCATCATTGGTTCCTCATTGGCTCAATGTTGGTCATCAATGGGTCCCCAAGACCCCATTGGGTCAACTTTGGGTCCTCATTGGCTCAATGTTGGTCATCAATGGGTCCCCAAGACCCCATTGGGTCAACTTTGGGTCCTCATTGGTTCCCAAGACCCCATTGGGGTCATCATTGGGTCCCCATTGGGTCCCATTGAGTCATCGTTGGGTCCCCATTGGGTCCCATTGGATCATTGTTGGGTCCCCATTGGCCGTTGGGTCCCGTTGGGTCAATGTTGGATCCTCATTGGTCCCCAAGACCCCATTGGGGTCATCGTTGGGTCCCCAAGACCCCATTGGGTCATTGTTGGTTCCTCATTGGCTCAATGTTGGTCATCAATGGGTCCCCAAGACCCCATTGGGTCAACTTTGGGTCCTCATTGGTTCCCAAGACCCCATTGGGTCATCGTTGGGTCCTCATTGGTTCCCAAGACCCCATTGGGGTCATTATTGGGTCCCCATTGGGTCCCATTGGATCATCGTTGGGTCCCCATTGGCCATTGGGTCCCGTTGGGTCAATGTTGGGTCCTCATTGGTCCCCAAGACCCCATTGGGGTCATCGTTGGGTCCCCAAGACCCCATTGGGTCATTGTTGGGTCCTCATTGGCTCAATGTTGGTCATCAATGGGTTCTCAAGACCTCATTGGGTCAACTTTGGGTCCTCATTGGTTCCCAAGACCCCATTGGGGTCATCGTTGGGTCCCCATTGGCTGTTGGGTCCCCACTGGGTCCCCATTGGCCGTTGGGTCATTGCTGGCTCCCCATTGGCTCCCTCACCCACCTCTTGCTCCCCATTGGTTCCCCGTGTCCCCACCAAGACCCCGTCGGGTCCCCATTGGCCGTTGGCTCATCGCTGGCTCCCCATTGGCCATTTCATCCCCATTGGGTCATCGGTGGGTCCCCATTGGCTCCTTCACCCACCTCTTGCTCCCCATTGGCCGTTGGGTCATCGCTGGGTCCCCATTGGTTCTCTCACCCACCTCTTGCTCCCCATTGGCCATTTCATCCCCATTGGGTCATCGCTGGGTCCCCATTGGTTCCCCGTGTCCCCACCAAGACCCCGCTGGGTCCCCATTGGCCGTTGGCTCATCGCTGGCTCCCCATTGGCTCCTTCACCCACCTCTTGCTCCCCATTGGCTGATCGGTGGCTCCCTCACCCACTCCTCGCTCCCCATTGGCTGTTGGTCATCGCTGGCTCCCTGTTGGGCGATCGTTGGGTCCCCATTGGCTGCCCCCATTGATGACATCACTATGCCCCCGCCCCTCCCCCCCCCCGGGTGCCCCTCCCCCCAAAAAACAACTAAAAATGATGAATTTGGGGAAGTTTAAATAATTCTATTGAACACAAAAGAAAATAAAATAAATCGGGGAAAATGAACAAAAAAAATGACACAAAATGATGGAAAAGGGAGAAACTGCCCCAAATTTTTTGGGGGGGGAGGGGTCCCTGACCCCAAATTTGGGGTTTTTGGCCCCAAATTGGGGGGTTTTGGGTCCCAAATGCGTCGATTTCCGGCCCCAAAATGACCCATTTCTGCCCCAAAATCGAGCGTTTCTGCCCCAAAATTTGGGGCGTTTCGCCCCTAAAATTAGAGTTTTGTGCCCCCAAAATTGGGCTTTCCGGCCCCAAAATTGGGAGTTTTCAGGTCCCAAAATTAGAGTTTTCTGCCCCAAAATTTCGGGATTTTGGGCCCCAAATTTGGGGTTTTTTTTTCGCCCCCAAATCAGGGATTTTTGGCCCCAAAATAATCGGGGGTTTCCCGCCCCAAAATTCGGGGGGTTCAAGTCCCCAAATTCAGCCTTTTTGCCCCCAAAATTAGAGTTTTTAGCCCCAAAATGTGAGTTTTCAAGGCCCAATTCTTTCCTTTTGCCCCAAAATTGGGGATTTTGCCCCAAATTGTGGATTTTGGGGCCCCAAAATTCGACCTTTTATCCCCAAAATTCCCCCTTTCGCCTCCAATTGTTTTAACGCCCAAATCGCCCGTTTTTGCCCCAAATTCTTGTTCCCATTTCTGCGTTTTTGGAAAAAATCTCAAATTTTTCAACTTTTTGAAAATTTTTGAATTTGAAAAACGGTTCAAAATTCAAAAATTTGTAAATTTGAAACTTTTCCCAAAATCTTCAAATTTCAAACTCCCAACGTTTTCAAAACTTTGAAAATTTTCACATTTAAATTTGGGCATTTTCCAAATTTCCAAAACGTTTCAAATTTTCACTGAAATTCTTAATTTTCCACATTTTTTAAGTTTTAAAACCACCAAATTGTCTTTTTCATTTTTAAATTTCCAGTTTTCAAACTTTTCCAAATTTTTCAAGCCCAAACTTGAAATTTTCAAACTTCTCAAAATCCTAAAATCCCAATTTTAAAATTCTCCAACTTTTCCAAATTTTTAAATCCCTATTTTTAAATTTCTAAACTTTTCAATTGTCAAACTTTCCAAACTTCTTATTTTTTCAAAATTCCAATTTTCAAATTCCCAAACTTTCCAAAATTTTTAAATTTCCAAATTTCCAAACTTTCCAAATTTACTAAATTTTCAAATCCCAATTTTGAAATGTTCAAACTTTTCCAAAATTTTAAATTCCAATTCTCAAATTCCCAAACTTCTCAAAAATTTAAAATTCCTTCTTAAATTTCCAAACTTTTCATTTTTTAAATTCCGACTTTTCAAAATTTTTAAATCCCAACTTCTAAATTTTCAAACTTTTCAAAATTTTAAAATTGTAATTTTCAAATTTCCAAACTTTTCAAAATTATTAAACCCCAACTTTTAAATTTTCAAACTTTTCCAAATTTTCAAATCCTAATTCTTAAAATTCCAAACTTTTTAAAATTCTAAGCTATAAATTTTTAAACTTTCAAGATTTTTAAATCCCAATTTTTAAATTTTCAAACGTCTCAAAATTTCCAAATCCCAATTTTTCAATTTTCAAACTCTAAAAAATTTTCAAAATTTTTAAATTCCAATTTTCAAATTTCCAAACTTTTCAAAATTTTCCAATCCCAATTCTTAAATTTTCAAACTTTTCAAGTTTTAAATCCCCATTTTTTAATTTTCAAACCTGAAAAATCAGAATTTTAAAATGTTGGAAACTTTGGAAATTTGAAAATTGGGATTTGAAAATTTCGAAAAGTTGGAGAATTTGAAAAATTTCGACTTTCAAACGTTCGAAACTTTGAAAATGTCCAAATTTCCCGTTTTTTCTTTAAAGTTCCCCAACTTTGAACCGTTTCTTCCCCTTTTGGCCCCAAACCGCCCCTCCCCCCCTCCCCCCATTGGCTCCGCCATCACCTCCACGGTCTCCTCGGGGGCGGGGCCACCGCTCCCCGCCCCGCCCCCCCCGCCGCTTTAGCCCCTCCCCCGTGCCCTTGGGGCGCTTTGGGCGGGCGGGGGGAGGGGCGGGGGATGCGGCTCGGAGGCTCCGCCCCCCTCCCCCTCCCCCACCCGTTGCGGCAGGCGCGGCGGAGGCGGAGCCAGAGGCGCTGGGGGAGGGGCGGGGGGGGCGGGGCGGGGCCGCGCCGGGGGATGGGCAGGCGGGAGCGGAAGTGCCAGGCGGGTCTCGTTTTGGGGTAAAATTGGTAAAGTCGGCGCTCGGATACGAAACCCAAACGGGAAAGGAGGCGGAAAACGGGGGGGGGCAAGCGCAGCACCCCCCGGAACAGCCAGCGCTGCACCCCCCCAAAGCCCCGCCCCCCCAGGAAGCCCCGCCCCCCCACGCCCAGCAGGTAACAGGCCAGGAAGAGCCACGGGAACAGCAGGAACTGGGCGGCCAGGAGGCAAACGGGGGCGTACGCCCGGTAGTTTTTGGGGGAAAAACCCAAAAACGGCCAAATTCCCGCCGTCAGGGTCAAGGTCAAGAGGCCAAAGCGCCAATAGGGGTCTGGGAGGGTCAGGGCTAAAGCCACGCCCACGGCCCCGCCCCCTGCGTGGCCACGCCCTGCGCGGGGGAGGAGCCAGAGGAGGAGGAGGAGGAGGAGGAGGGGGAGGGAGGGGCGGAGGTAAAGGGCGGCCAGGAGGGCGGCGGCCAATGGGAGGGCGGGGGGGAGGGAGGCGGGGCGGGGAGGGGGGGAGGGGGGGGAAAGGGGGGGGGTGGATGGGGGCAATGGGGGCAATGGGGTCAATGGGGCCAATGGGGTCAATGGGGTGAACGGGGTCAGTGGGGTGAATGGGGTCTGTGGGGCCAATGGGATCAATGGGGTGAATGGGGTCAATGGAGCCAATGGGATCAATGGGATGAATGGAACCAATGGGATCAATGGGGTCAATGGGGCCAATGTGATCAATGGGATCAGTGTGATGAATGGAGCCAATGGGATGAATGGGGTCAATGGGGCCAATGGGATCAATGGGGTCAACAGGATGAATGGAGCCAATGGGATGAATGGGATCAATGGGGCCAATGGGATGAATGGGATCAATGGGGCCAATGGGATCAATGGGGTCAATGGCATCAATGGAGCCAATGGGATGAATGGGGTCAATGGGGCCAATGGGACCAATGGGATCAATAGGGGAGAAAGTGGGGGTGCAATTGGGGGGATCAATGGGGGAACTGGGGGTCAAATGGGGGGGATTAATGGGGGAATTGGGGGGGAAACTGGGGGTCAAACTGGGGGGGTTCATGGGGGAACTGGGGGGATCAATGGGGCGATCAATGGGGGGGGAAGTGGGGCAGAAATTGGGGTGAAACCCGAGGGAATTGGGGCGGGAAAGGGGGGAATTTGGGGCCAACCGGCGGGAATTTGGGTCTCGGGGTCCCCGTGTCCCCGCGTCACCTCCGGGGCCGAACTGGCGGCGCTGGTTCGTTAACCCAGTCTCTAATTGCTGCGCCGCCTCGTTAGCGCCGCCAGGAACCTCGTCCTCATCCTCAGCCTGAAATCGGGGTCAAACCGCACGGTTTTGGGGCTCCGACACCCCAAAATGCACAAATAACGACACGTTTTTAGCGCTTTTTGGGTATTTTGGGCTGTTTCCAACCCCCCCCGTGGGTTTTGGGGTCAAATTTGGGGTCATTTGGGGGGTATTTGGGGGCGCCAAATGCTCCCCCCCCCCCCCCCATAGGGTAACACTACAACCTCTTTAGCTCCGCCCCCTTTAAACTCCGCCCCGTTTGTCTCGTCCAATCCCCTCCCAGGCCCCGCCCACCCCCTTATAAGGAGCCCACGGGGCCTCCTGACCAATGAGATGCCCAGACCCCCCCCCCCATCAGCTTCCCCAAACCCTCCCAACCAATGAGACACCCCGAGCCCCCAAACTCCGCCCCCTCAGGCCCCGCCCACCACCTCAATCCCCACCCCCTTGTCCTTAATGAGCCCCCAGGGCCTCCTCAGCAGCTGATTGGCCACAAGCCCAAACTCCGCCCCCTAAGGCCCAACCCATCCCTCAAGCCCCACCCACTTGTCCTTAAAGAGCCCCCCAGGGCCTCCTAAGCATCTGATTGGCCACATGCCCAAACTCCACCCCCTAAGCCCCGCCCCCTTCTCCTTAAAGAGCCCCCAAGGCCTCCTCAGCGGCTGATTGGCCGCAAGCCCAAACTCCACCCCCTAAGCCCCGCCCACCTGTTACTTAAAGAGCCCCCAAGGCCTTCTCAGCAGCTGATTGGCCGCAAGCCCGAACTCCACCCCCCTCAGCCCCGCCCCCTTGTCCTAAAAGAGCCCCCAAGGCCTCCTCAGCAGCTGATTGGCCGCAAGCAAAACTCCACTCCCTAAGCCCCGCCCACCTGTTTCTTAAAGAGCCCCCAAGGCCTCCTCAGCAGCTGATTGGCTGCAAGCCCGAACTCCACCCCCCCAAGCCCCGCCCACTTGTTTCTTAAAGAGCCCCTGACCCTTTAATCGTCGCCCTGACGGTTCTTTGGGGTCTCAACCGCATTTTGGGGCGTTTAACCCATTTTAGGGCGTTTTTGGGGGTTCGGGACCCTCGCGGACTCACGGGCGGGTGTTGGGCGGCCAATGGGGGACCTTCCTCGTCCTCGTCCTCGTCGTCACCGTCACCGTCGTCACCGTCACCGTCGTCACCGTCGTCACCGTCACCGTCGTCATCGTCGTCGTCATTGGCCGCGCTGGCGCCGCTGCTGCCGCTGGATTCGCTGACGGACGCGCTGGGCGGCCAATGGCTGCGCTCGGGGCTGCAGGCGGGCTCCGCCCCCTGGGGGTGATGGGGACAATGGGGACATTGGGGACAATGGGGACAATGGGGGTCAATGGGGGTCAATGGGGACAATGGGGACAATGGGGACAATGGGGACAATGGGGGTCAATGGGGACATGGGGGTCAATGGGGACAATGGGGACAATGGGGGTCAATGGGGACATGGGGGTCAATGGGGACAATGGGGGTCAATGGGGGTCAATGGGGACAATGGGGATCAATGGGACAATGGGGACAATGGGGACATGGGGGTCAATGGGGACATGGGGGTCAATGGGGACAATGGGGGTCAATGGGGACAATGGGGGACAATGGGACAATGGGGACAATGGGACAATGGGGACAATGGGGACATGGGGGTCAATGGGGACAATGGGGGTCAATGGGGACAATGGCGACAATGGGGTCAATGGGGGACAATGGGATGTCCCATGGGGTCAATGGGGACCCCAAAGGGGTCAATGGGGGACAATGGGGGACAATGGGGACCCCAATGGGGTCAATGGGGACAATGGGGACAATGGGGGACAAGGGGGACAATGGGGTCAATGGGGGACAATGGGGACCCCAATGGGGTCAATGGGGTCAATGGGGACAATGGGGGACAATGGGATGTCCCATGGGGTCAATGGAGCCCAAGGAGACAATGGGGACCCCAATGGGGTCAATGGGGACAATGGGATCTTGGGGACATTCCATGGGGTCAATGGAGCCCAAGGGGACAATGGGGACCCCATTGGGACCACGGAGACATATGGGGGTCAATGGGGACAATGGGGACAATGGGGACAATGGGGGACAATGGGGGACAATGGGGGACAATGGGGGACAATGGGACGTCCCATGGAGTCAATGGAGCCCAAGGGGACAATGGGAACCCCAATGGGGTCAATGGGGACAATGGGGGACATGGGGGTCAATGGGGACCCCAATGGGGTCAATGGGGACATGGGGGACAATGGGGGACAATGGGGGACAATGGGACGTCCCATGGGGTCAATGGAGCCCAAGGGGACAATGGGGACCCCAGTGGGGTCAATGGGGACATGGGGGTCAATGGTGATGTCCCATGGGGCCAATGGGAGCTCAGGAGGTGACAATGGGGACGTGGGGGTCAATGGGACCTTGTGGGGACAATGGGGACACCTGGGGGGTCAATGGGGACCAAGGGGACAATGGGGACCCCAATGGGACCTTGAGGTCAATGGGGACCATGGGGGGTCAATGGGGGACAATGGGGGACAATGGGGGTCAATGGGGGTCAATGGGGGACAATGGGGGTCAATGGGGGTCAATGGGGGACAATGGGGGGACAATGGGGGACAATGGGTCCGAAAAAGTGACCAAAATGTCCCCAATTCCCTCCCCCCCCCCCCCAAACCTGGGGGTCCCGGTGGGCGGGGCCGGGGGCGGGGCCATCCGGGAGCAGCAGCTTCCTGATTGGCCGCAGGTGCAGCTGGTCCAGGGCCCGGGCGGCCGCCTGGGCTCGGCCAATCAGAGCGAGGAGCACGCGCGGGGGGCGGGGCCTCTGCAGGAAGTGGTGCTGGAGAAAGGGGCGGGGCCAAAGGGGAGAATGAGCCAATGGGGTGAGGGGACGAGGGGATGAATGGGGGACACATGGATGAATGAATGAATGAATGAATGAATGAATGAATGGGATCAATGGGGGAATCAATGGATAACGGGGGTAATTAATGGATAATGGGGGTAATTAATGGATAATGGGATCAATGAGGTAATTGGGTAATGAGTGGGATAATTAATGCGATAACAGAGATAATTAATGGGATAATGGGGATAATTAATGGGAGTAATTAAGGAGATAATGGGATCAACGGGGGTAATTAATGGGATAGTTAATGGGATAATAAGGATAATAGAGCAATGGGATAATTAATAGGATAATGAGATCATTAATGGGACAATGGGATAAGGGGGTAATTAATGGGATAAGGAGATAATTAATGGGGTAAGGGAGTAATTAATGGGATAAGGGGGTAATTAATGGGGTAAAGGGATAATTAATGGGGTAAGGGGGTAATTAATGGGGTAAGGGGGTAATTAATGGGATAATGGGGTAATTAATGGGATAAGGGGGTAATTAATGGGGTAAAGGGATAATTAATGGGGTAAAGGGATAATTAATGGGGTAAGGGGGTAATTAATGGGGTAAGGGGTCAATGGGGTCATTAAGGAGGCAATGGGGGTGATTAAGGGGTAACGACCGGGTAATTAAAGCATAATTAAGGGGTAATTAAGGAGTAATTAGGGGTAATGAGGGGTCATGGGGGGTAATTAGGGGGTAATTAAGGGGTAATGAGAGGTAATGAGAGGTATCGAGGGGTCATGGGGGGTCATTAAGGGGTCATTAAGGGGTCATGGGGGTAATTAAGGGGTCATTAGGGGTCATTAAGGGGTCATTGAGGGGTCATTGAGGTCATGGGGGGTAACTAAGGGGTAATTAGGGGGTAATTAGCGGTAATGAGCGGTAATTAACCTGCAGCAGCTCGTCGGCCGTGGGTCGATCCTGCGGCTGCTTCTGGAGACACGAACCCACGAACCCCCGGAAACACGGCGACCTGCGACCCGACAGGGACCCCGGCGTCCGGGGGACCCAGGCGTCCGGGGGGGACCCAGGAGTTCTGAGGGACCCAGGCGTCCGGGGAGGGACCCAGGCGTTTGGGGGGGAGGGACCCAGGCGTTCGGGGGGGAGGGACCCAGGAGTTCTGAGGGACCCAGGCGTCCGGGGAGGGACCCAGGCGTCCGGGGGGGGGGGACCCAGGAGTTCGGAAGGGGGACCCAGGCGTCCGGGGGGGACCCAGGAGGTCAGAGAGGGACCCAGGAGTTCTGAGGGACCCAGGAGTTTAGGGAGAGGACCCAGGAGGTTGGGGAGGGACCCAGGCGTCCGGGAGGGGACCCAGGCGTTTTGGGGGACCCAGGCGTCCGGGGGGAGACCCAGGAGTGCCCCAGGGACCCAGGTGTTCAGGGAGGGACCCAGGCGTTCGGGGGGACCCAGGAGTGCAGGAGGGACCCAGGAGTTCGGGAGGGGACCCAGGTGTTCTGAGGGACCCAGGCGTCCGGGGGGGACCCAGGCGTGCGGCTCACCACGGGGCGGGGGGCAGGCGGGGGGGGTCGCTCTGGGCGATGTGGAACAGCGCGCTCATGGCGTTCAGGTGGAACAGCGGCGGCTTCCGCTCCGCTGGGGACACGGGGACATGGGGGGAGATGGGGGGAGATGGGGGGCAGAGATGAGGGGATGTGGGGCAGGATGTGGGGAGATGTGGGGCAGATGTGGGGCGATGTGGGGCAGACGTGGGGCGGGATGTGGGGCAGGATGTGGGGCGGGATGTGGGGCGGGATGTGGGGGCAGATGTGGGGCAGATGTGGGGCGGGATGTGGGGCGGGATGTGGGGCAGGATGTGGGGCAGGATGTGGGGCAGATGTGGGGAGATGTGGGGCAGATATGGGGCGGGATGTGGGGCGATGTGGGGCAGATGTGGGGCAGATGTGGGGCGGGATGTGGGGCGATGTGGGGCAGACGTGGGGCGGGATGTGGGGCGGGATGTGGGGCGGGATGTGGGGCGGGATGTGGGGCGATGTGGGGCGGGATGTGGGGCAGATGTGGGGCAGGATGTGGGGCAGGATGTGGGGCAGGATGTGGGGCAATGTGGGGCAGATATGGGGCGGGATGTGGGGCAGATGTGGGGCAGATGTGGGGCAGATGTGGGGCAGGATGTGGGGCAGATGTGGGGCAATGTGGGGCAATGTGGGGCAGATATGGGGCGGGATGTGGGGCAGATGTGGGGCAGATGTGGGGCAGGATGTGGGGCAGGACGTGGGGCAGGACATGGGGCAGATGTGGGGCAATGTGGGGCAGATATGGGGCGGGATGTGGGGCAGATGTGGGGCAGATGTGGGGCAGATGTGGGGCAGGACGTGGGGCGGGACGTGGGGCGGGACGTGGGGCGGGACGTGGGGGGGATGTGGGGCGGGATGTGGGGCAGGGATGTGGGGCAGGGATGTGGGGCAGGATGTGGGGCAGGACGTGGGGCAGGACGTGGGCAGGACGTGGGGCAGGACGTGGGGCAGATGTGGGGCAGGATGTGGGGCAGGATGTGGGGCAGATGTGGGGCGGGATGTGGGGCGGGATGTGGGGCAGATGTGGGGCAGGATGTGGGGCGGGATGTGGGGCGGGATGTGGGGCGGGATGTGGGGCGGGATGTGGGGCGGGATGTGGGGGCAGATGTGGGGGCAGATGTGGGGCGGGATGTGGGGCGGGATGTGGGGCGGGATGTGGGGCGGGATGTGGGGCGGGATGTGGGGCAGATGTGGGGAGATGTGGGGCAGATATGGGGCGGGATGTGGGGCGATGTGGGGCAGATGTGGGGCAGATGTGGGGCGGGATGTGGGGCGGGATGTGGGGCAGATATGGGGCGGGATGTGGGGCGATGTGGGGCAGACGTGGGGCGGGATGTGAGGCGGGATGTGGGGCGGGATGTGGGGCGGGATGTGGGGCAATGTGGGGCAGATATGGGGCGGGATGTGGGGCAGATGTGGGGCAGATGTGGGGCAGATGTGGGGCAGGACGTGGGGCGGGACGTGGGCGGGACGTGGGGCGGGATGTGGGGCGGGATGTGGGGCAGATGTGGGGCAGGATGTGGGGCAGGACGTGGGGCAGATGTGGGGCAGGATGTGGGGCAGATGTGGGGCAGGATGTGGGGCAGGATGTGGGGCAGGATGTGGGGCGGGATGTGGGTCAGATATGGGGCGGGATGTGGGGCGGGATGTGGGGCAGGACGTGGGGCAGGACGTGGGGCAGATGTGGGGCAGGATGTGGGGCAGGATGTGGGGCAGATGTGGGGCGGGATGTGGGGCAGGATGTGGATCAGGATGTGGGCGGGATGTGGGGCGGGATGTGGGGCGGGATGTGGGGCGGATGTGGGGCGGATGTGGGGCGGGATGTGGGGCGGGATGTGGGGCGGGATTTGGGGCGGGATGTGGGGCAGATGTGGGGCAGATGTGGGGCGGGATGTGGGGCAGGATGTGGGGCGGGATGTGGGGCGGGATGTGGGCAGATGTGGGGCAGATGTGGGGCAGATGTGGGGCGGGGATGTGGGCAGATGTGGGGCAGATGTGGGGCAGATGTGGGGCAGATATGGGGCAGATGTGGGGTGATGTGGGGCGATGTGGGGCAGCCCCCGCGCTCACCCAGCTCGATGCAGGTGATGCCCAAGGACCAGACGTCGGCTCGGCCGTCGTACGGCCCCTCGTCCACGGCCACGATCACCTCGGGGGCCATCCTGGGGGCACATGTGGGGCGGGTGTGGGGCGGGTGTGGGGCGGGATGTGTGGGGCGGGAGGTGTGGGGCGGGATGTGTGGGGCGGGAGGTGTGGGGCGGGAGGTGTGGGGCAGGAGGTGTGGGGCGGGAGGTGTGGGGCGGGAGGTGTGGGGCGGGAGGTGTGGGGCGGGAGGTGGGGGGCGGGAGGTGGGGGGCAGGATGTGGGGGGCAGGATGTGGGGGGCAGGATGTGGGGGGCAGCGTGTGGGGCGGGGGTGTGGGGCAGGATGTGGGGCAGGATGTGGGGGGCAGAGGTGTGGGGGGGTGTGGGGTGGATGAGGGGCAGAGGTGGGGAGGGATGTGTGGGGCAGGAGGTGTGGGGTGGGATGTGTGGGGCGCGATGTGTGGGGCACAGATGTGTGCGGTGGGATGTGTGGGGCACAGACGTGTGGGGCGCGGATGTGTGGGGCGCGGATGTGTGGGGTGGGATGTGGGGTGGGGCAAGAGGTGGAGGTCAGGAGTGGGGCGGATGTGGGGCAGATGTGGGGCAGATGTGGGGCAGATGTGGGGCAGGGTGTGCAGCACAGGTGTGGGGCAGGATGTGTGGGGGGGTGTGGGGCGGGTGAGGGGCAGTGTGTGGGGCAGACATGGGGCGGGGGTGTGGGGCAGATGTGGGGCAGGATGTGTGGGGCGGGATGTGTGGGGCGGGATGTGTGGGGCGGGAGCATTAGGACCAAACTCCCGGGTCCCCCCTCTCTGAACTCAGCCCACACTTGGGGGTCACAGCCACCAATCCCAGCCCCACACTTGGGGGTCCAGCCCCACACTTGGGGGTCACAACCACCAATCCCAGCCCCACACTTGGGGGTCCCAGACCCACACTCGGGGATCACAACCACCAATCCCAGCCCCACACTTGGGGGTCCCAGACCCACACTTGGGGGTCCCAGACCCACACTCGGGGATCACAACCACCAATCCCAGCCCCACACTTGGGGGTCCCAGCCACCAATCCCAGCCCCGCTGTGGGTCCCAGCCCCACACTTGGGGGTCCAGCCCCACACTCGGGGGTCCCACCCCACACTTGGGGGTCACAGCCACCAATCCCAGCCCCACACTCGGGGGTCCCAGCCCCACACTTGGGGGTCCCAGACCCACACTTGGGGGTCACAGCCACCAATCCCAGCCCCACACTTGGGGGTCCCAGACCCACACTTGGGGGTCACAACCACCAATCCCAGCCCCGCTATGGGTCCCAGCCCCACACTTGGGGGTCCCAGACCCACACTTGGGGGTCACAGCCACCAATCCCAGCCCCACACTTGGGGGTCCCAGACCCACACTTGGGGGTCACAACCACCAATCCCAGCCCCACACTTGGGGGTCCTGCCCCACACGTGGGGGTCCCAGCCCCACACTTGGGGGTCACAACCACCAATCCCAGCCCCACACTTGGGGGTCCTGCCCCACACGTGGGGGTCCCAGCCCCACACTTGGGGGTCACAACCACCAATCCCAGCCCCACACTTGGGGGTCCCAGCCCCACACTTGGGGGTCCCAGCCCCACACTTGGGGGTCACAACCACCAATCCCAGCCCCACACTTGGGGGTCCCAGCCCCACACTTGGGGGTCCCAGCCCCACACTCGGGGGTCACAACCACCAATCCCAGCCCCACACTTGGGGGTCCAGCCCCACACTCGGGGGTCACAACCACCAATCCCAGCCCCACACATGGGGGTCCCAGCCCCACACTCGGGGGTCCCGCCCCACACATGGGGGTCCCAGCCCCACACCCGGGGGTCCCGCCCCACACGTGGGGGGCGCTCACCAGTAGGGCGTCCCCACGAAGGCTCCGCTGGGGGCGGCCGTGGCGGCGGAGCCGAAGTCGCCCAACTTGACCTGCCCCACGGCGCTCAGCAGGATGTTCCCGGCCTTCACGTCCCTGCGGGCGGGAGCCGTGGGGCCGGGTCAGTGGGGCGGGATCAGTGGGGCCGGATCAGTGGGGCAGGGTCAGTGGGGCAGGGTCAGTGGGGCAGGGTCAGTGGGGCAGGGTCAGTGGGGCAGGATCAGTGGGGCGGGATCAGTGGGGCCGGGTCAGTGGGGCTGGATCAGTGGGGCAGGAGCCGTGGGGCGGGATCAGTGGGGCCGGGTCAGTGGGGCGGGATCAGTGGGGCGGGATCAGTGGGGCGGGAGCAGTGGGGCCGGATCAGTGGGGCTGGATCAGTGGGGCCGGATCAGTGGGGCAGGATCAGTGGGGCCGGATCAGTGGGGCCGGATCAGTGGGGCGGGAGCAGTGGGGTCGGATCAGTGGGGCGGGATCAGTGGGCCGGATCAGTGGGGCTGGATCAGTGGGGCGGGAGCTGTGGGGCGGGAGCTGTGGGGCGGGAGCTGTGGGGCTGGATCAGTGGGGCGGGAGCTGTGGGGCGGGAGCAGTGGGGCCGGATCAGTGGGGCTGGATCAGTGGGGCGGGAGCTGTGGGGCGGGAGCAGTGGGGTCGGATCAGTGGGACAGGATCAGTGGGCGGGATCAGTGGGGCGGGAGCAGTGGGACAGGATCAGTGGGGCGGAATCAGTGGGGCGGAATCAGTGGGGCTGGAGCTGTGGGGCTGGAGCCGTAGGGCAGGATCTATGGGTCAGGATCTGTGGGGCAGGATCTATGGGTCCTGCTATGGGGCAGGATCTATGGCTCAGGATCTGTGGGGCAGGATCTATGGGGCAGGATCTGTGTGTCCCGCTATGGGGCAGGATCTATGGGTCAGGATCTGTGGGGCAGGATCTATGGGTCCCGCTATGGCACAGGATCTATGGGGCAGGATCTGTGGGGCAGGATCTGTGGGTCCCGCTATGGGGCAGGATCTATGGGGCGGAATCTATGGGGCAGGATCTACGGGGCAGGTTATGGGGCAGGATCTATGGGGCAGGTTATGGGGCAGGATCTGTGGGGCAGGAACAACAAACACAAGCAAGAAAAGACCCAGAAAAACCGCCACAACATGGGCTGTGGGTCCTGCTATGGGGCAGGATCTATGGGTCAGAATCTATGGGGCAGGATCTATGGCTCCTGCTACGGGGCAGGATCTATGGGGCAGGATCTATGGGGCAGGATCTATGGGTCCCGCTATGGGGCAGCACCTATACGGCAGCATCTATAGGGCAGCATCTATGGGTCCCGCTATGGGGCAGGATCTATGGGGCAGGTTATGGGGCAGGATCTGTGGGGCAGGAACAACAAACACAAGCAAGAAAAGACCCAGAGAAACCAACACAACAGGGGCTGTGTGTCCTGCTATGGGGCAGGATCTATGGGGCATGATCTATGGGTCTCGCTATGAGGCAGGATCTATGGGGCAGGATCTACGGGTCTCGCTATGGGGCAGGATCTATGGGGCAGGATCTATGGGGCAGGACAAAAGCAAGAGGACACCTAGAAAAACCACCACAACGGGGGCTGTGGGTCCTGCTATGGGGCAGGATCTGTGGGGCAGGATCTATAGGGCAGGTTAAGGGCCAGGATATATGGGGCAGGATCTATGGGGCAGGATCTATGGAGCAGGATCTATGGGGTGGGAACAATAAACACAAGCAAGAAAAGACCCAGAGAAACAACCACAACGGGGGCTGTGGGTCCTGCTATGGGTCAGGATCTATGGGTCAGGATCTATGGGTCAGGATCTATGGGGCAGGATCTATGGGGCAGGATCTATGGGGCAGGACAAAAGCAAGAGGACACCTAGAAAAACCACCACAACGGGGGCTGTGGGTCCTGCTATGGGCAGGATCTGTGGGGCAGGATCTATAGGGCAGGTTAAGGGCCAGGATATATGGGGCAGGATCTATGGGGCAGGATCTGTGGGTCCCGCTATGGGGCAGGATCTATGGGGCGGGATCTATGGGGCGGGAACAATAAACACAAGCAAGAAAAGACCCAGAGAAACCAACACAACACGGGCTGTGGGTCCTGCTATGGGGCAGGATCTATAGAGCAGGATCTATGGGTCTCACTATGGGGCAGGATCTATAGGGCAGGATCTATGGGGCAGGATCTATGGGGCAGGACATCTATAGGGCAGGATCTATGGGGCAGGATCTATGGGGCAGGACAAAAGCAAGAGGACACCTAGAAAAACCACCACAACAGGGGCTGTGGGTCCTGCTATGGGTCTCGCTATGGGTCACAATCTATAGGGCAGATCTATGGCGGAGATCTATGGGGCAAAATCTATGGGGCAGGATCTGTGGGGCAGGATCTGTGGGGCAGGATCTGTGGGGCAGGATCTGTGGGGCAGGATCTGTGGGCAGCACAAACACAAGCAAGAAAAGAACCAGAAAGCCCAACACAACGCAAGCCGATGGTCGCGCTATGGGTCAGGACCTATGGGTCAATCTATGGGTCAATCTATGGGTCAATCTATGGGTCAATCTATGGGTCTGACCTGTGGATGACCCCCAGGCGGTGCAGGTAGGCCAGCCCGCGCAGCGCCCCCCTGGCTGATGGCCGCGATCTCCGCCTCCCGCAGCGGCTTCTTGTGCACTTGTGGGGCAGAGGTTGGGGGGTGAGCCCCGGGATCTATGGGGCTGCCCCATAGCGCCGCCCCACAGCACTCACCCTCCAGCAGGTCGGCGGCCGAGCCCAGGCAGCGCTCCATGGCCAGCTGAGGAGAGCGGCCCTGCCCCATGGATGTGGGGCCGGACGGACCCTCCGCCCCACACTTATGGGGCCGGACAACCCCTGCCCCACATCTGTGGGTCCCAGTGTCCCCAACCCCCCATTCCTGGGGCCCAAGTCCTTCCCCAACAATTATGAGGCCCAACACCCCCTGCCCCACACTTATGGGTCCTGCCCCACACTTATGGGTCAGCCCCACACTTATGGGGCCAGACACCCCCTGCCCCACATCTATGGGTCCCAATGTCCCCGCAATCCATTTCTGGGCCCCAAACCCTCCCCCAGCCCCACATCTATGGGTCCTGCCCCACACCTATGGGGCCTGACACCCCCTGCCCCACATCTATGGGTCCCGCCCCACACTTATGGGGCCCAAGCCCACCCCCAAAACCCCATTTCTGAGCCTAAAAAACCCCAAAGACACCCATTTTCAACCTCCCCCTCCCCCCGCCCCACACTTGGGGGGTCCCGCCCCACACTTGGGGGTCCTGCCCCACACTTGGGGGTCCTGCCCCACACTTATGGGTCCCAATGCCCCCCAACCTGATTTCTGAGCCCAAATCCAACCCAATAACTCCCATTCCCAGCACCCAAACCCCCGCCCCACACTTATGGGTCCCGCCCCACACTTGGGGGTCCAAACCCACCCCCAAAACCCCATTTCTGAGCCTAAAAAACCCCGAAGACCCCCATTTTCAACCCCCCCTCCCCCGCCCCACACTTTATGGGTCCTGCCCCACACTTGTGGGTCCGCCCCACACTTGGGGGTCCCGCCCCACACTTGGGGGTCCCAATGCCCCCCAACCCTGATTTCTGAGCCCAAATCCAACCCAATAACACCCATTCCCAGCACCCAAACCCCCCGCCCCACACTTGTGGGTCCCGCCCCACACTTATGGGTCCCGCCCCACACTTATGGGTCCCAAACCCACCCCCAAAAACCCCATTTCTGAGCCTAAAAAACCCCGAAGACCCCCATTTTCAACCCCACCCTCCCCCGCCCCACACTTGGGGTCCCGCCCCACACTTGTGGGTCCCGCCCCACACTTGTGGGTCCCGCCCCACACTTGTGGGTCCAGCCCCACACTTGTGGGTCCAGCCCCACACTTGTGGGTCCCAATGCCCCCCAACCCTGATTTCTGAGCCCAAATCCAACCCAATAACTCCCATTCCCAGCACCCAAACCCCCCGCCCCACACTTATGGGTCCTGTCCCACACTTATGGGTCCTGCCCCACACTTATGGGTCCCAACCCCCCCCCAAAACCCCATTTCTGAGCCTAAAAAACCCCGAAGACCCCCATTTTCAACACCCCCCTCCCCCGCCCCACACTTATGGGTCCAGCCCCACACTTGGGGGTCCCAAACCCACCCCCAAAACCCCATTTCTGAGCCTAAAAAACCCCAAAGACCCCCATTTTCAACCCCCCCCTCCCCCGCCCCACACTTATGGGTCCAGCCCCACACTTGGGGGTCCCAAACCCACCCCCAAAACCCCATTTCTGAGCCTAAAAAACCCCTAAGACCCCCATTTTCAACCTGCCCCTCCCCCGCCCCACACTTGGGGGTCCCGCCCCACACTTGTGGGTCCCGCCCCACACTTGTGGGTCCAGCCCCACACTTATGGGTCCAGCCCCACACTTTTGGGTCCAATGCCCCCCAACCCTGATTTCTGAGCCCAAATCCAACCCAATAACTCCCATTCCCAGCACCCAAACCCCCCGCCCCACACCTTGTGGGTCCCGCCCCACACTTATGGGTCCTGTCCCACACTTATGGGTCCTGCCCCACACTTATGGGTCCCAACCCCCCCCCAAAACCCCATTTCTGAGCCTAAAAAACCCCGAAGACCCCCATTTTCAACACCCCCCTCCCCCCGCCCCACACTTGTGGGTCCCGCCCCACACTTGTGGGTCCCAATATCCCCCAACCCTGATTCCTGAGCCCAAATCCAACCCTATAACTCCCATTCCCAGCATCCAAACCCCCCGCCCCACACTTGGGGGTCCCGCCCCACACTTGTGGGTCCCGCCCCACACTTGGGGGTCCTGCCCCACACTTGGGGGTCCCAAACCCACCCCCGAAACCCCATTTCTGAGCCTAAAAAACCCCAAAGACCCCCATTTTCAACCCCCCCCTCCCCCGCCCCCACACTTATGGGTCCAGCCCCACACTTATGGGTCCAGCCCCACACTTGGGGGTCCCAAACCCACCCCCAAAACCCCATTTCTGAGCCTAAAAAACCCCGAAGACCCCCATTTTCAACCCCCCCTCCCCCGCCCCACACTTATGGGTCCTGCCCCACACTTGTGGGTCTGCCCCACACTTGGGGGTCCGCCCCACACTTGTGGGTCCCAATGCCCCCCAACCCTGATTCCTGAGCCCAAATCCAACCCTATAACTCCCATTCCCAGCATCCAAACCCCCCGCCCCACACTTGTGGGTCCCGCCCCACACTTATGGGTCCTGCCCCACACTTATGGGTCCCAACCCCCCCCCCAAAACCCCATTTCTGAGCCTAAAAAAACCCCAAAGACCCCCATTTTCAACACCCCCCTCCCCCGCCCCACACTTGGGGGGTCCAGCCCCACACTTGGGGGTCCCAAACCCCCCCCCAAAACCCCCATTTCTGAGCCTAAAAAACCCCAAAGACCCCCATTTTCAACCCCCCCCTCCCCCGCCCCACACTTGGGGGTCCAGCCCCACACTTGTGGGTCCCGCCCCACACTTGGGGGTCCCGCCCCACACTTGGGGGTCCCAAACCCACCCCCAAAACCCCATTTCTGAGCTAAAAAACCCCTAAGACCCCCATTTTCAACCTGCCCCTCCCCCGCCCCACACTTGGGGGTCCCGCCCCACACTTGTGGGTCCCGCCCCCACACTTGTGGGTCCAGCCCCACACTTATGGGTCCAGCCCCACACTTTTGGGTCCCAATGCCCCCCAACCCTGATTTCTGAGCCCAAATCCAACCCAATAACTCCCATTCCCAGCATCCAAACCCCCCGCCCCACACTTGTGGGTCCCGCCCCACACTTATGGGTCCTGCCCCACACTTATGGGTCCCAACCCCCCCCCCAAAACCCCATTTCTGAGCCTAAAAAAACCCGAAGACCCCCATTTTCAACCTGCCCCTCCCCCGCCCCACACTTGTGGGTCCAGCCCCACACTTGGGGGTCCCAAACCCACCCCCCAAAACCCCATTTCTGAGCCTAAAAAACCCCTAAGACCCCCATTTTCAACCCCCCCCCTCCCCCGCCCCACACTTGGGGGTCCTGCCCCACACTTATGGGTCCCGCCCCACACTTGTGGGTCCGCCCCACACTTGGGGGTCGCTCACCCAGGCCCGTGTGCCCGCGCAGGTAGCAGCCCCGGAAGCCCACGGTGTTCGGGTGGCGCAGCCGCTGCAGCAGCGACACCTCGCGCACGATGTCGCGCCACTTCTGTGGGCACAGACCCACGGGGCCGTGGGGGCCCGGACGCCTGGGTCCCTCCCGGACGCCTGGGTCCCTCCCGGACGCCTGGGTCCCCCCACGGATGCCTGGGTCCCTCCCGAACTCCTGGGTCCCTCCCCAAACTCCTGGGTCCCCCAGAACGCCTGGGTCCCTCCCGGACGCCTGGGTCCCTCCCGGACGCCTGGGTCCCTCCCTGAACACCTGGGTCCCTGGGGCACTCCTGGGTCCTCCCCCGAACGCCTGGGTCCCTCCCCCAGAACTCCTGGGTCCCTCCCGAACTCCTGGGTCCCTCCCCAAACTCCTGGGTCCCCCAGAACGCCTGGGTCCCTCCCGGACGCCTGGGTCCCTCCCGGACGCCTGGGTCCCTCCCTGAACACCTGGGTCCCTGGGGCACTCCTGGGTCCTCCCCCGAACGCCTGGGTCCCTCCCCAGAACTCCTGGGTCCCTCCCCAGAACTCCTGGGTCCCTCCCTGAACACCTGGGTCCCTGGGGCACTCCTGGGTCCTCCCCCGAACGCCTGGGTCCCTCCCCCAGAACTCCTGGGTCCCTCCCAGAACTCCTGGGTCCCTCCAGAACTCCTGGGTCCCTCCCGGACGCCTGGGTCCCTGGGGCACTCCTGGGTCCTCCCCCGAACGCCCGGGCCCCCTCCCCAGAACTCCTGGGTCCCTCCCAGAACTCCTGGGTCCCTCCCCCAGAACTCCTGGGTCCCTCCCCCAGAACTCCTGGGTCCCTCCCCCAGAACTCCTGGGTCCCTCCCCCAGAACTCCTGGGTCCCTCCCCCAGAACTCCTGGGTCCCTCCCCCAGAACTCCTGGGTCCCTCCCGAACTCCTGGGTCCCCTCCCAGAACTCCTGGGTCCCTCCTCCAGAACTCCTGGGTCCCTCCTCCAGAACTCCTGGGTCCCCCCAGAACTCCTGGGTCCCTGCTCCAGAACTCCTGGGTCCATCCCGAACTCCTGGGTCCCTGCTCCAGAACTCCTGGGTCCCTCCCAGAACTCCTGGGTCCCTCCCCCAGAACTCCTGGGTCCCTCCCGAACTCCTGGGTCCCCCCCGAACTCCTGGGTCCCTCCCAGAACTCCTGGGTCCCTCCCGAACTCCTGGGTCCCTCCCAGAACTCCTGGGTCCCTCCCAGAACTCCTGGGTCCCTCCTCCAGAACTCCTGGGTCCCTCCCCCAGAACTCCTGGGTCCCCCGGACGCCTGGGTCCCCGTGTGGGTCTCAGTTACCTCGTCAGATCGTTTCCCGCCATACGACATTTTCTTAATTGCGACGAGTTCGTTGGTGCGAAGGTCCCGGCCTGGGGGCGGTTGTGGGGCAATATGGGGCGCTATGGGGCAGCTATGGGGCGCTATGGGGCGCTATGGGGCGCTATGGGGCGGCTATGGGGCGCTATGGGGCGATATGGGGCGCTATGGGGCGGCTATGGGGCAGCTATGGGGTGATATGGGGCAGCTATGGGGCTGCTATGGGGCCACTATGGGGCAGCTATGGGGTGCTATGGAGCACTATGGGGCGCTATGGGGCAGCTATGGGGACGCTATGGGGCGGCTGTGGGGCGCTATGGGGCGCTGTGGGGCGGCTATGGGGTGGCTATGGGGCGGGCTATGGGGCAGCTATGGGGCGCTATGGGGCGCTATGGGGCCGCTATGGGGCAGCTATGGGGCGCTATGGGGCAGCTATGGGGCGCTATGGGGCGCTATGGGGCGGCTATGGGGCGCTATGGGGCGCTATGGGGCAGCTATGGGGCAGCTATGGGGCAGCTATGGGGACGCTATGGGGCGGCTGTGGGGCGCTATGGGGCGCTGGTGGGGGCGGCTATGGGGGTGGCTATGGGGCGGCTATGGGGCAGCTATGGGGCGCTATGGGGCGCTATGGGGCCGCTATGGGGCCGCTATGGGGCCGTATGGGGCAGTTATGGGGCAGCTATGGGGCGCTATGGGGCAGCTATGGGGCGCTATGGGGCGCTATGGGGCGCTATGGGGCGCTATGGGGCCGCTATGGGGCCGCTATGGGGCAGTTATGGGGCAGCTATGGGGCGCTATGGGGCAGCTATGGGGCGGCTATGGGGCGCTATGGGGCGGCTGTGGGGCGCTATGGGGCGCTGTGGGGCGGCTATGGGGTGGCTATGGGGCGGCCTATGGGGCGGCTATGGGGCAGCTATGGGGCGCTATGGGGCCGCTATGGGGCCGCTATGGGGCAGTTATGGGGCGGCGTATGGGGCAGTTATGGGGTGGCTATGGGGCGCTATGGGGCGGCTATGGGGCGCTATGGGGCGGCTATGGGGCGCTATGGGGCGGCTATGGGGCGCTATGGGGCCGCTATGGGGCCGCTATGGGGCAGTTATGGGCAGCTATGGGGCGCTATGGGGCAGCTATGGGGCAGCTATGGGGCGCTATGGGGCGCTATGGGGCGCTATGGGGCGCTGTGGGGCGCTATGGGGCAGCTATGGGGCGCTATGGGGCGCTATGGGGCGGCACTCAACGCAGTAGACGGCGCCGAAGCTGCCGTGGCCGATCTCGCGCAGGTCACCAAACAGGCTCTCGGGATCTTCGGGGCGGAACAGCCCGGGATCCGTGGGCTGAGCGACGGCATGGCGCGACCCACGGAATCTATGGGGCGGCCCCACGGAATCTATGGGGCGGCCCCACGGAATCTATGGGGCGGCCCCACGGCTCAGCAGAGGTCCACGTTGCGCCCCACGGGACGGGGCGGGAGGCGGCCTGCAGGAGGAGAGACGTGCTGCCCCATAAGTGACTGCGGTTCTGCCCCATAAGTGACCCAGGGGGCCAAATCCTGCCCCATAAGTGACCCAGGGGTCCAAATCCTGACCCATAAGTGACCCAGGGGGCCAAATCCTGACCCATAAGTGACCCAGGGGGCCAAATCCTGCCCCATAAGTGACCCAGGGGGCCAAATCCTGACCCCATAAGTGACTCGGGTTCTGCCCCATAAGTGACCCAGGGGGCCAAATCCTGCCCCATAAGTGACCCAGGGGACCAAATCCTGCCCCATAAGTGACCCAGGGGGGCAAATCCTGACCCATAAGTGACCCAGGGGGGCAAATCCTGACCCATAAGTGACCCAGGGGACCAAATCCTGACCCATAAGTGACCCAGGGGGCCAAATCCTGACCCATAAGTGACTCGGGTTCTGCCCCATAAGTGACCCAGGGGGCCAAATCCTGACCCATAAGTGACCCAGGGGGCCAAATCCTGACCCATAAGTGACCCAGGGGGCCAAATCCTGCCCCATAAGTGACCCAGGGGGCCAAATCCTGACCCATAAGTGACCCAGGGGGCCAAATCCTGACCCATAAGTGACTGGGGTTCTGCCCCATAAGTGACCCAGGTGGCCAAATCCTGACCCATAAGTGACCCAGGGGGCCAAATCCTGACCCATAAGTGACCCAGGGGGCCAAATCCTGCCCCATAAGTGACCCAGGGGGCCAAATCCTGCCCCATAAGTGACCCAGGGGGCCAAATCCTGACCCATAAGTGACCCAGGGGGCCAAATCCTGACCCATAAGTGACCCAGGGGACCAAATCCTGACCCATAAGTGACCCAGGGGGCCAAATCCTGACCCATAAGTGACCCAGGGGTCCAAATCCTGCCCCATAAGTGACCCAGGGGGCCAAATCCTGACCCATAAGTGACCCAGGGGACCAAATCCTGACCCATAAGTGACCCAGGGGGCCAAATCCTGACCCATAAGTGACTGGGGTTCTGCCCCATAAGTGACCCAGGGTCCAAATCCTGACCCATAAGTGACCCAGGGGGCCAAATCCTGACCCATAAGTGACCCAGGGGGCCAAATCCTGACCCATAAGTGACTGGGGTTCTGCCCACAAGTGCCCGGTTCTGCCCCACAAGTGCCCAGAGGACCCAACTCTGCCCCACAAGTGCCCAGTTCTGCCCCATAAGTGCCCAGAGCACCCAGTTCTGCCCCACAAGTGACTCAGTGACCCCATTCTGCCCCATAAGTGCCCAGTTCTGCCCCATAAGTGCCCAGTTTCTGCCCCATAAGTGACTCAGTGACCCCATTCTGCCCCACAAGTGCCCAGTTCTGCCCCACAAGTGAATCAGTGACCCCATTCTGCCCCATAAGTGCCCAGTTCTGCCCCACAAGTGAATCAGTGACCCCATTCTGCCCCACAAGTGCCCGGTTCTGCCCCACAAGTGCCCGGTTCTGCCCCACAAGTGACTCAGTGACCCCATTCTGCCCCCATAAGTGCCCAGTTCTGCCCCATAAGTGCCCAGTTCTGCCCCATAAGTGCCCGTTCCGCCCCATAAGTGACTCAGTGACCCCATTCTGCCCCACAAGTGCCGGTTCTGCCCCACAAGTGAATCAGTGACCCCATTCTGCCCCATAAGTGCCCAGTTCTGCCCCACAAGTGCCCGGTTCTGCCCCACAAGTGCCCGGTTCTGCCCCACAAGTGCCCGGTTCTGCCCCACAAGTGCCCGGTTCTGCCCCATAAGTGACTCAGTGACCCCATTCTGCCCCACAAGTGCCCAGTTCTGCCCCACAAGTGCCCAGTTCTGCCCCACAAGTGCCCGGTTCTGCCCCACAAGTGCCCGGTTCTGCCCCATAAGTGCCCGGTTCCGCCCCATAAGTGACTCAGTGACCCCATTCTGCCCCACAAGTGCCCGGTTCTGCCCCACAAGTGCCCAGAGGACCCGGTTCTGCCCCACAAGCGCCCCCAGCCGCTCACCGTTCTCACCGTTCTCACCGTTCTCTCCGCTGTCTCCGCTTGTGGGTCCCGCCCGGCCCCATAGGTTTCCCCCCCCCGGCGGCTGCAGCTCCGGGGGGGGGGTCCGGCCGCCCCCCCCGCTCCGGGGAGCCCCAAAAAGCGCCGATTTCACCCCAAAATCACCCTGGGGGGGGGGGGGACCCCCCGGTGCCGCCGCTTTTCCCGCCGCCCCGGATCCAAGATGGCGCTGGCGGCCAACCGGAAGTGGAACCCGCCGGAGGACGGGGCGCGCATGCGCGGGGAGGGAGGTGAAGTGAAAGGAAGCGGGCGTGCCAGGAAGGGGGCGGGGTTAAAGTGGGGCGGCCAATGAGAGGGCGATGTGGGGAAGGGAGAGCGCGGTGATTGGGCGGATGAAGGGGTGGGCGGGGAGAGAGGGGACGCGCCCCCCCCATCGCCGACGCCGCCGCCATTGAGGAGACGCCGGAGCCGGTAGGAGCCAGTGACCCCCATTCCCAATATAGACCAGTGACCCCAGTACAGACCAGTTTGATTTTTTGGGGCAAATAACCCATTTTTCAGGCAAATAATTGAATTTGTGAGGTAAATGACCCATTTTTGGGGTAAATATCCCCGTTTTTGAGGCAAACCCCCCATTTTTTGAACATAAATCTCCATTTTTTGCCATAAATCCCCATTTTTTGAGGTAAATCCCTTTTTTGAGGTAAATCCCTCATTTTTTTGAGGTAAATCCTCATTTTTTGAGGTAAATCCCCCATTTATTGAGGTAAATCCCCCATTTATTGAGGTAAATCCCCATTTTTTGAGGTAAATCCCCATTTATTGAGGTAAATCCCAATTTTTTGAGGTAAATCACCATTTTTTGAGGTAAATGCCCATTTTTTGAGGTAAATCCCTCATTTTTTGAGGTAAATCCTCATTTTTTGAGGTAAATCCCTCATTTTTTGAGGTAAATCCTCATTTTTTGAGGTAAATCCCTCATTTTTTCAGGTAAATCCCCATTTATTGAGGTAAATCCCTCATTTTTTGAGGTAAATCACCATTTTTTGAGGTAAATCCCCCATTTATTGAGGTAAATCCCCATTTTTTGACGTAAATCCCCATTTATTGAGGTAAATCCCCATTTATTGAGGTAAATCCCCATTTTTTGAGGTAAATCACCATTTTTTGAGGCAAACCCCCCATATTTTGAGGTAAATCCTCATTTTTTGAGGTAAATCACCATTTTTTGAGGCAAACCCCTCATTTTTTGACGTAGATCCCCCATTTATTGAGGTAAATCCCCCATTTTTTGACGTAAACCCCCCATTTTTTGAGGCAAACCCCCCATTTACTGAGGTAAACCCCCCATTTTTTGAGGCAACCCCCCGATTTTTTACATAAATCCCCATTTTTTGACTCAGCCCCGTTTCCGCAGGCCGTTTCCCGCTCCGCAGCCATGGCGGCCGAGCCCGCCCTTCCCGCCAATTCCCCGCCCCCCCCCCGCGCCCGCCACGATGGACGCCGACCCCGCCCCCGGCCCCGCCCCCTCGGACGCCCATTGGTCCGCCGCCGCCGCCAATTGGGCCACGGACGACGCTGATTGGTGCGTGCCGCGCAGCGATGAGGAGGAGGAGGAGGAGGAAGGCGGGGGGTGGGCGCCCGCGCCCCCCGAGATCCGGCGGCTGCTGGAGCTGATCGCGCAGCGCGGCACGCTGGAGCTGCGGCGGCCGGCCAGGCCGCGGAGACCGCCCACCCCCCTGCGGGAGGCGGCGCCCGCCTGCGAGAGCAGCGAGGAGCCGCCGCAGGAGAGGCCGGACAAGTGAGGGCGGGGCTGGGTCCCTCCCGAGCGCCTGGGTCCCCTACTTGGGTCCCTCCCGAGCGCCTGGGTCCCCTACTTGGGTCCCTCCCGAACGCCTGGGTCCCCTACTTGGGTCCCTCCCGAACGCCTGGGTCCCTTACTTGGGTCCCTCCCGAACGCCTGGGTCCCCTATTTGGGTCCCTCCCGAACGCCTGGGTCACCTACTTGGGTCCCTCGCGAATGCCTGGGTCCCTTACTTGGGTCCCTCCCGAACGCCTGGGTCCCCTACTTGGGTCCCTCAGAACTCCTGGGTCCCCTATTTGGGCCCTCTCCCGGACGCCTGGGTCCCTCAGAACTCCTGGGTCCCCTATTTGGGTCCCTCAGAACTCCTGGCCCCTCCATGGGCCCCGCCCCCCTCCACCTGGGGCCCCGCCCCATCCACCTTGGACCCCGCCCCCCCTCCACCTTGGACCCCGCCCCCCTCCATGGGCCCACCCCCATCCACTTTGGACCCCGCCCCCCTCCATGGGCCCCGCCCCCCTCCACCTGGGGCCCCGCCCCCCCTCCACCTTGGACCCTGCCCCCCTCCATGGGCCCATCCCCATCCACTTTGGACCCCGCCCCCCCTCCACCTTGGACCCCTCCCCCCTCCATGGGCCCCGCCCCATCCACCTTGGACCCCGCCCCCCCTCCACCTTGGACCCCTCCCCCCTCCATAGGCCCCGCCCCATCCACTTTGGACCCCGCCCCCCCTCCACCTTGGACCCCGCCCCCCTCCATAGGCCCCGCCCCATCCACTTTGGACCCCGCCCCTCCACCTTGGACCCCGCCCCCTCCATGGGCCCCACCCCCTCCACCTTGGACCCCGCCCCCCGCCACATTGGACCCTGCCCCCCCTCCATGGGCCCCGCCCCCTCTACGTTGGACCCTGCCCCTCTCCACCTTGGACCCCGCCCCCCCTCCATGTGCCCCGCCCCCTCCACCTGGGGCCCCGCCCCCCTCCACCTTGGGCCCCGCCCCATCCACTTTGGACCCCGTCCCCCCGCCACCTTGGACCCCGCCCCCCTCCATGGGCCCCGCCCCATCCACTTTGGACCCCGCCCCCCCTCCACCTTGGACCCCGCCCCCCTCCATGGGCCCCGCCCCATCCACTTTGGACCCCGCCCCCTCCACCTTAGGCCCCGCCCCCTCCATGGGCCCCGCCCCATCCACTTGGACCCCGCCCCCCCTCCACCTTGGACCCCGCCCCCCTCCATTGGCCCCGACCCATCCACTTTGGACCCCGCCCCCCTCCATGGGCCCTGCCCCATCCACTTTGGACCCCGCCCCCCTCCATGGGCCCCGCCCCATCCACCTTGGACCCCGCCCCCCTCCATGGCCCCGCCCCCCTCTACCTTGGACCCCGCCCCCTCCACCTTGGGCCCCGCCCCCATCTACCTTGGACCCCGCCCCCCTCCACCTTGGGCCCCGCCCCCTCCATGGGCCCCACCCCCTCCACCTTGGACCCTGCCCCCTCCACCTTGGACCCCGCCCCCCTCCAACTTGGACGCTGCCCCCCCATTGGACCGTGTGCCCCCATGGACCCCGCCCCCCTGGCCCCGCCCCCCCCAGGCCCCGCCCCCGGTGAGCGGCCGTTGTCCCGCAGGCCCCCGGTGGTGCCGCAGTTCGAGTTTGAGGACGAGCCGGTGGCGCCGCAGCGGCCGCTGATCGACCGGCGCCGCGCACACGGTGAGCCTCGTTAGCCCCTAATTACCACTCCACTGCCCTCGTTAGCCCCTAATTACCCCCACTGCCCTCGTTAGCCCCTAATTACCGCTTCACTGCCCTCGTTAGCCCCTAATTACCACTCCACTGCCCTCGTTAGCCCCTAATTACCACTCCACTGCCCTCGTTAGCCCCTAATTACCGCTCTACTGCCCTCGGTAGCCCCTAATTACCCCTTCACTGCCCTCGTTAGCCCCTAATTACTGCTCCACTGCCCTCGTTAGCCCCTAATTACCCCTTCACTGCCCTCGTTAGCCCCTAATTACCACTCCACTGCCCTCGTTAGCCCCTAATTACCCCTTCACTGCCCTCGTTAGCCCCTAATTACTGCTCCACTGCCCTCGTTAGCCCCTAATTACCGCTCTACTGCCCTCGTTAGCCCCTAATTACCGCTCCACTGCCCTCGTTAGCCCCTAATTACCCCTTCACTGCCCTCGTTAGCCCCTAATTACTGCTCCACTGCCCTCGTTAGCCCCTAATTACCCCCACTGCCCTCGTTAGCCCCTAATTACCCCCACTGCCCTCGTTAGCCCCTAATTACCCCCACTGCCCTCGTTAGCCCCTAATTACCCCCACTGCCCTCGTTAGCCCCTAATTACCCCCACTGCCCTCGTTAGCCCCTAATTACCCCCACTGCCCTCGTTAGCCCCTAATTACCCCCACTGCCCTCGTTAGCCCCTAATTACCCCCACTGCCCTCGTTAGCCCCTAATTACCCCTTCACTGCCCTCGTTAGCCCCTAATTACCCCTTCACTGCCCTCGTTAGCCCCTAATTACCGCTACTGCCCTCGTTAGCCCCTAATTACCGCTACTGCCCTCGTTAGCCCCTAATTACCCCCACTGCCCTCGTTAGCCCCTAATTACCGCTACTGCCCTCGTTAGCCCCTAATTACCCCACTGCCCTCGTTAGCCCCTAATTACCCCCACTGCCCTCGTTAGCCCCTAATTACCCCTTCACTGCCCTCGTTAGCTCCTAATTACCGCTCCACTGCCCTCGTTAGCCCCTAATTACCGCTTCACTGCCCTCGTTAGCCCCTAATTACCGCTTCACTGCCCTCGTTAGCCCCTAATTACCCCTTCACTGCCCTCGTTAGCCCCTAATTACCGCTTCACTGCCCTCGTTAGCCCCTAATTACCGCTACTGCCCTCGTTAGTCCCTTAGTTAACCCCTTAGTTAACCCCTTAATTACCCCCCACACATCACCCATTGACCCCAACGCCTTTCCCCCCAAAACTCCCTAAAAAACCCCCCAAAAACCCCCCCCAAACCCCCCAAACCCCCCCTAAATCCCTCCAAACCCCCCCAACCCCCCCCAAACCCCCCCTCAAACCCCCCCCAACCCCCCTCAATCCCCCCCAACCCCCCCTCAACCCCCCCCCAACCCCCCCAAACCCCCCCTCAACCCCCCCTCAATCCCTCCAAACCCCCCCAACCCCCCCCCAACCCCCCCCATGGTGCAGATTTGGGCTGAAAGGGGCTGTTTTTGGCAGGGAGCGGGCGCGTGGCGCGGTGCAGATTTGGGCTGATTTGGGGCGGATTTGGGGCGGATTTTGGGTGGATTTGGGGCGGATTTGGGCTGATTTGGGCTGATTTTTGTGGATTTGGGGTGGATTTGGGCAGATTTGGGCTGATTTGGTGTATTTTTGGCAGGGGCGGGTCGCGTGGCGCGGTGCAGATTTGGGCTGATTTGGGCTGATTTGGTGTATTTTGGGCAGGGGGCGGTCGCGTGGCGCGGGGCGGATTTGGGGCGGATTTGGGGTGGATTTGGGCAGATTTGGGCTGATTTGTGCTGTTTTCGGCAGGGGCCGGTCGCGTGGCGCGGTGCAGATTTGGGCTGACTTGGTCTGATTTGGTGTATTTGCAGGGGGCGGTCGCGTGGCGCGGGGTGGATTTGGGGCGGATTTGGGGCGGATTTGAGCTGATTTGGGCCGATTTGGGCTGATTTGGGGCGGATTTGGGCTGATTTGGGCGGATTTGAGCTGATTTGGTCAGATTTGGTCTGATTTGGGGTATTTGGGCAGGGGGCGGTCGCGTGGCGCGGCGCGCGGCGCTGGACAGGGTGCAGATTTGGGCAGATTTGGTCTGATTTGGGCAGATTTGGGCAGATTTGGGCTGATTTGGGCTGATTTGGGCAGATTTGGGCAGATTTGGGCTGATTTGGGGTGTTTCGGCAGGGGTTGGTCGCGTGGCGCGGTGCAGATTTGGTCTGATTTGGTCTGATTTGGTGTATTTCGGCAGGGGCCGGTCGCGTGGCGCGGCGCGCGGCGCTGGACAAGGTGCAGATTTGGGCTGATTTGGGCAGATTTGGTCTGATTTGGTGTATTTGCAGGGGCCGGTCGCGTGGCGCGGCGCGCGGCGCTGGACAAGGTGCAGATTTGGGCGGATTTGGGCAGATTTGGTCAGATATGGGCAGATTTGGTCTGATTTGGGGTATTTGGGCAGGGGGCGGTCGCGTGGCGCGGCGCGCGGCGCTGGACAAGGTGCAGATTTGGGTGGATTTGGGTGGATTTGGTCTGATTTGGGGTGTTTCGGCAGGGGCCGGCCGCGTGGCGCGGCGCGCGGCGCTGGACAAGGTGCAGATTTGGGTGGATTTGGGTGGATTTGGTCTGATTTGGTGTGTTTTCGGCAGGGGCCGGTCGCGTGGCGCGGCGCGCGGCGCTGGACAAGGTGCAGATTTGGGTGGATTTGGGTGGATTTGGTCTGATTTGGTGTGTTTTCGGCAGGGGCCGGCCGCGTGGCGCGGCGCGCGGCGCTGGACAAGGTGCAGATTTGGGCTGATTTGGGTGGATTTGGTCTGATTTGGGGTGTTTCGGCAGGGGCCGGCCGCGTGGCGCGGCGCGCGGCGCTGGACAAGGTGCTGTGGGACATGAAGCGGCACCAGGCGCTGGAGCAGCAGATCCTGCGCACCGGCCTCGACCTCTTCCCGCCCGGCGCCCGCGCGCGCACCACCTGACCAAAAACGGGTATTCCGCCCCAAAAACGGCACCGGTGACCCCAAAAACGGCTTGTTTGACCCCAAAAACGGCTTGTTTGACCCCAAAAATGGGTTATTTGACCCCAGAAATGGGTTATTTGACCCCAAAAATGGGTTATTCGATGCCAAAATGGCTTTTTCAACCCCAAAAATGGCTTGTTTGACCCCAAAATTGGGTTATTTGACCCCAAAATTGGGTTGTTTGACCCCAAAATTGGGTTGTTTGACCCTAAAAGTGGTTATTTGACCCCAAAAATTGCTTCGGCGACCCCAAAAACGGGTTATTTGACCCCAAAAACAGGACATTTGACCCCAAAAACAGGACATTTGACCCCAGAAATGGGTTATTTGGCCCCAAAAATGGATTCTTTGACCCCCAAAAACGGCTTGTTTGACCCCAAAATTGGGTTATTTGACCCCAAAAATGGGTTATTTGGCCCCAAAAATGGATTCTTTGACCCCCAAAAATGCGTTATTTGACCCCAAAAATGGCTTGTTTGACCCCAAAAACGGCCTCGGCCACCCCAAAACTGGGTTATTTGACCCCAAAATGGGTTGTTTGACCCCTAAAAGTGGGTTATTTGGCCCTAAAAGTGGGTTATTTGACCCCAAAAACGGCTTGTTTGACCCCAAAAACGGGTTATTTGACCCCAAAAACGGGTTATTTGACCCCAAAAATGGGTTCTTTGACCCCAAAAATGGGTTGTTTGACCCCAAAAATGGCTTCAGTGACCCTAAAAATGGGTTATTCAACCCCAAAAATGGGTTATTTGACCCCAAAAACAGCCGCAGTGACCCCAGAAACGGCCTCGGCCACCCCAAAAATGGCTTGTTTGACCCCAAAAATGGGTTATTTGACCCCAAAAATGGGCTATTTGAGCCCCAAAAATGGACTATTTGAGCCCAAAAATGGCTTGTTTGACCCCAAAAAGGGGATATTTGACCCTAAAAATGGGTTATTTGGCCCCAAAAATGGACTCGGTGACCCCAAAAATGGGCTGTTTGACCCCAAAAATGGGCTATTTGACCCCAAAAATGGCTTGTTTGACCCCCAGAAATGGCTTGCTTGACCCCAAAATTGGGTTGTTTGACCCCAAAAATGGGTTATTTGGCCCCAAAAATGGGTTATTTGACCCCCAAAAATGGGTTATTTGACCCCAAAAATGGACTCGGTGACCCTAAAAATGGGCTATTTGACCCTAAAAATGGGTTATTTGACCCCAAATACAGGACATTTGACCCCAAAATTGGGTTATTTGACCCAAAAACGGCCTCGACCACCCCAAAAATGGCTTGTTTGACCCCAAAAATGGGTTATTTGGCCCCAAAAATGGACTCTGTGACCCCAAAAATGGGTTATTTGACCCCAAAAGTGGTTATTTGACCCCAAAAATGGCTTCGGCAACCCCAAAAATGGGCTATTTGACCCCAAAAATGGCTTGTTTGACCCCCAGAAATGGCTTGCTTGACCCCAAAATTGGGTTATTTGACCCAAAAATGGGTTGTTTGGCCCCAAAAATGGGTTATTTGACCCCAAAAATGGCTTGTTTGACCCAAAAATCGATTATTTGACCCCAAAAAAACGGCCTCGGCGAGCCCGGAAATGTGTTATTTGACCCCCAAAAATGGGCTATTTAACCCCAAAAACAGGACATTTGACCCCCAAAATGGGTTATTTGACCCCAAAAACGGCCTCGGCCACCCCAAAATTGGGTTGTTTGACCCCCAAAAAT